>NC_068438.1:53681642-53761642 GCF_023373465.1 Oncorhynchus keta | reverse complement strand
ACTGTATCTATTATCTAATGGAGGAGTCTACTGTATCTATTATCTAATGTAGGAGTCTACTGTATCTATTATCTAATGGAGGAGTCTACTGTATCTATTATCTAATGTAGGAGTCTACTGTATCTATTATCTAATGGAGGAGTCTACTGTATCTATTATCTAATGGAGGAGTCTACTGTATATATTATCAAATGGAGGAGTCTACTGTATATATTATCTAATGGAGGAGTCTACTGTATATATTATCTAATGTAGGAGTCTACTGTATCTATTATCTAATGGAGGAGTTTACTGTATCTATTATCTAATGGAGGAGTCTACTGTATCTATTATCTAATGGAGGAGTCTACTGTATCTATTATCTAATGGAGGAGTCTACTGTATCTATTATCTAATGGAGGAGTCTACTGTATCTATTATCTAATGGAGGAGTTTACTGTATCTATTATCTAATGTAGGAGTCTACTGTATCTATTATCTAATGGAGGAGTCTACTGTATCTATTATCTAATGTAGGAGTCTACTGTATCTATTATCTAATGGAGGAGTTTACTGTATATATTATCTAATGGAGGAGTCTACTGTATCTATTATCTAATTGAGGAGTCTACTGTATCTATTATCTAATGGAGGAGTCTACTGTATCTATTATCTAATGGAGGAGTGTACTGTATCTATTATCTAATGTAGGAGTCTACTGTATCTATTATCAAATGTAGGAGTCTACTGTATCTATTATCTAATGTAGGAGTCTACTGTATCTATTATCTAATGTAGGAGTCTACTGTATCTATTATCTAATGTAGGAGTCTACTGTATCTATTATCTAATGTAGGAGTCTACTGTATCTATTATCTAATGGAGGAGTCTACTGTATCTATTATCTAATGTAGGAGTCTACTGTATATATTATCTAATGGAGGAGTCTACTGTATCTATTATCTAATGGAGGAGTCTACTGTATCTATTATCTAATGTAGGAGTCTACTGTATCTATTATCTAATGTAGGAGTCTACTGTATCTATTATCTAATGTAGGAGTCTACTGTATCTATTATCTAATGGAGGAGTCTACTGTATCTATTATCTAATGTAGGAGTCTACTGTATATATTATCTAATGGAGGAGTCTACTGTATCTATTATCTAATGGAGGAGTCTACTGTATCTATTATCTAATGTAGGAGTCTACTGTATCTATTATCTAATGGAGGAGTCTACTGTATCTATTATCTAATGGAGGAGTCTACTGTATCTATTATCTAATGGAGGAGTCCACTGTATCTATTATCTAATGGAGGAGTCTACTGTATCTATTATCTAATGTAGGAGTCTACTGTATCTATTATCTGACCTAATTGAGGAGTCTACTGTATCTATTATCTAATGGAGGAGTTTACTGTATCTATTATCTGACCTAATTGAGGAGTCTACTGTATCTATTATCTAATGGAGGAGTCTACTGTATCTATTATCTAATGGAGGAGTTTACTGTATCTATTATCAAATGGAGGAGTCTACTGTATCTATTATCTAATGTAGGAGTCTACTGTATCTATTATCTAATGGAGGAGTCTACTGTATCTATTATCTAATGTAGGAGTCTACTGTATCTATTATCTAATGGAGGAGTCTACTGTATATATTATCTAATGTAGGAGTCTACTGTATCTATTATCTAATGGAGGAGTCTACTGTATATATTATCTAATGGAGGAGTCTACTGTATCTATTATCTAATGGAGGAGTCTACTGTATCTATTATCTAATGGAGGAGTCTACTGTATCTATTATCTAATGGAGGAGTCTACTGTATCTATTATCAAATGGAGGAGTCTACTGTATCTATTATCTAATGGAGGAGTCTACTGTATCTATTATCTAATGTAGGAGTCTACTGTATCTATTATCTAATTGAGGAGTCTACTGTATCTATTATCTAATGGAGGAGTCTACTGTATCTATTATCTAATGGAGGAGTCTACTGTATCTATTATCAAATTGAGGAGTCTACTGTATCTATTATCTAATGGAGGAGTCTACTGTATCTATTATCTAATGGAGGAGTCTACTGTATCTATTATCTAATGGAGGAGTCCACTGTATTATCTAATGGAGGAGTCTACTGTATCTATTATCTAATGGAGGAGTCCACTGTATTATCTAATTGAGGAGTCTACTGTATCTATTATCTAATGGAGGAGTCTACTGTATCTATTATCTAATGGAGGAGTGTACTGTATCTATTATCTAATGTAGGAGTCTACTGTATCTATTATCAAATGGAGGAGTCTACTGTATCTATTATCTAATGGAGGAGTTTACTGTATCTATTATCTAATGGAGGAGTCTACTGTATCTATTATCTAATGGAGGAGTCTACTGTATCTATTATCAAATTGAGGAGTCTACTGTATCTATCTAATGTAGGAGTCTACTGTATCTATTATCTAATGGAGGAGTCTACTGTATCTATTATCTAATGGAGGAGTCTACTGTATCTATTATCTAATGGAGGAGTTTACTGTATCTATTATCTAATGGAGGAGTCTACTGTATCTATTATCTAATGGAGGAGTTTACTGTATCTATTATCTAATGGAGGAGTTTACTGTATCTATTATCTAATGGAGGAGTCTACTGTATCTATTATCTAATGGAGGAGTTTACTGTATCTATTATCTAATGGAGGAGTTTACTGTATCTATTATCTAATGGAGGAGTCTACTGTATCTATTATCTAATGGAGGAGTTTACTGTATCTATTATCTAATGGAGGAGTCTACTGTATCTATTATCTAATGTAGGAGTCTACTGTATCTATTATCTAATGGAGGAGTCTACTGTATCTATTATCTAATGTAGGAGTCTACTGTATCTATTATCTAATGGAGGAGTCTACTGTATCTATTATCTAATGGAGGAGTCTACTGTATCTATTATCTAATGTAGGAGTCTACTGTATCTATTATCTAATGGAGGAGTCTACTGTATCTATTATCTAATGTAGGAGTCTACTGTATCTATTATCTAATTGAGGAGTCTACTGTATCTATTATCTGATGGAGGAGTCTACTGTATCTATTATCTAATGTAGGAGTCTACTGTATCTATTATCTAATGGAGGAGTCTACTGTATATATTATCACATGTAGGAGTCTACTGTATCTATTATCTAATGTAGGAGTCTACTGTATCTATTATCTGATGGAGGCACTGACACCATGAGCCTGGTACTGACACTATGAGCCTGGTACTGACACTATGAGCCTGGTACTGACACTATTGGTACTGACACCATGAGCCTGGTACTGACACCATGAGCCTGGTACTGACACTATGAGCCTGGTACTGACACTATGAGCCTGGTACTGACACTAATGAGCCTGGTACTGACACTATGAGCCTGGTACTGACACCATGAGCCTGGTACTGACACTATGAGCCTGGTACTGACACCATGAGCCTGGTACTGACACCATGAGCCTGGTACTGACACTATGAGCCTGGTACTGACACCATGAGCCTGGTACTGACACCATGGGCCTGGCACTGACACCATGAGCCTGGTACTGACACCATGAGCCTGGTACTGACACCATGAGCCTGGTACTGACACTATGAGCCTGGTACTGACACCATAGCCTGGTACTGACACCATGAGCCTGGTACTGACACTATGAGCCTGGTACTGACACCATGAGCCTGGTACTGACACTATGAGCCTGGTACTGACACCATGAGCCTGGTACTGACACCATGAGCCTGGTACTACACTATGAGCCTGGTACTGACACTATGAGCCTGGTACTGACACTATGAGCCTGGTACTGACACCATGAGCCTGGTACTGACACTATGAGCCTGGTACTGACACTATGAGCCTGGTACTGACACTATGAGCCTGGTACTGACACTATGAGCCTGGTACTGACACCATGAGCCTGGTACTGACACTATGAGCCTGGTACTGACACCATGAGCCTGGTACTGACACCATGAGCCTGGTACTGACACCATGAGCCTGGTACTGACACCATGAGCCTGGTACTGACACCATGAGCCTGGTACTGACACTATGAGCCTGGTACTGACACTATGAGCCTGGTACTGACACCATGAGCCTGGTACTGACACTATGAGCCTGGTACTGACACCATGAGCCTGGTACTGACACTATGAGCCTGGTACTGACACTATGAGTCTGGTACTGACACCATGAGCCTGGTACTGACACCATGAGCCTGGTACTACACTATGAGCCTGGTACTGACACCATGAGCCTGGTACTGACACTATGAGCCTGGTACTGACACTATGAGCCTGGTACTGACACTATGAGCCTGGTACTGACACCATGAGCCTGGTACTGACACTATGAGCCTGGTACTGACACCATGAGCCTGGTACTGACACTATGAGCCTGGTACTGACACCATGAGCCTGGTACTGACACCATGAGCCTGGTAGGACTGGTACTGACACCATGAGCCTGGTACTGACACTATGAGCCTGGTACTGACACTATGAGCCTGGTACTGACACCATGAGCCTGGTACTGACACCATGAGCCTGGTACTGACACCATGAGCCTGGTAATGACACTATGAGCCTGGTACTGACACCATGAGCCTGGTACTGACACCATGAGCCTGGTACTGACACCATGAGCCTGGTACTGACACCATGAGCCTGGTACTGACACCATGAGCCTGGTACTGACACCATGAGCCTGGTACTGACACTATGAGCCTGGTACTGACACCATGAGCCTGGTACTGACACCATGAGCCTGGTAGGACTGACACAGGGACTGTTGATCACTCAGGTGCTTTAACTCAGACAGGATATAGTGCTTTAAGATCAGACAGGATATAGGGCTTTTAGATAAGACAGGATATAGGGCTTTAAGATCAGACAGGATATAGGGCTTTTAGATCAGACAGGATATAGGGCTTTTAGATCAGACAGGATATAGGGCTTTTAGATCAGACAGGATATAGAGCTTTAAGATCAGACAGGATATAGGGCTTTTAGATCAGACAGGATATAGGGCTTTTAGATCAGACAGGATATAGGGCTTTTAGATCAGACAGGATATAGGGCTTTTAGATAAGACAGCATATAGGGCTTTTAGATCTGACAGGATATAGGGCTTTAAGATCAGACAGGATATAGGGCTTTTAGATCAGACAGGATATAGGGCTTTTAGATCAGACAGGATATAGGGCTTTTAGATCAGACAGGATATAGGGCTTTAGATCAGACAGGATATAGGGCTTTTAGATCAGACAGGATATAGGGCTTTTAGATAAGACAGGATATAGGGCTTTTAGATCAGACAGGATATTTTAGATCAGACAGGATATAGGGCTTTTAGATAAGACAGGATATAGGGCTTTTAGATAAGACAGGATATAGGGCTTTTAGATCTGACAGGATATAGGGCTTTTAGATCTGACAGGATATAGGGCTTTTAGATCAGACAGCATATAGGGCTTTTAGATCAGACAGCATATAGGGCTTTTAGATCAGACAGCATATAGGGCTTTTAGATCAGACAGGATATAGGGCTTTAAGATCAGACAGGATATAGGGCTTTAAGATCAGACAGGATATAGGGCTTTTAGATCAGACAGGATATAGGGATATAATCACTGTACCATCTAAACCACTGAGAATCACTGTACCGTCTAAACCACTGAGAATCACTGTACCGTCTAAACCACTGAGAATCACTGTACCGTCTAAACCACTGTGACATTTATTTTAATATAACTAGAAATATTGTATTTTCAGCTGTTTGAAGCTGCTGTACAAAACCAAAAATAAAAGATGCAAAAACTAAACTTAAGAACAGGAAGCATAGAAATAGTGCATATAGAACATATCAACACTTCTTAGACTTGCTTTAAAATGAGAATGGCAGATCTATAACTCACATATCTATGTAAATTTGGTCAGGGCTCCAAAAAGTTAAAATATATTTTGTCTTCTTATTGGTGTCCTTTAGTCGTGGTTTCTTAGCAGCAATTGGACCATGAAGGCCTGATTCACGCAGTCTCCTCTGAACAGTTGATGCTGAGATGTGTCTTGTTACTTTAACTCTGTGAAACATTTATTTGGAATGCAATCTGAGGTGCAATCTGAGGTGCAGTTAACTCTAATGAACTTGTCCTCTGCAGCAGAGGTAACTCTGGGTCTTCCATTCCTGTAGCGGTCCTCATGAGAGCCAGTTTCATCATAGCGCTTGACGGTTTTTGCGACTGCACTTGAAGAAACATTCAAAGTTCTTGAAATTGTCCAGATTGACTGACCTTCATGTCTTAAAGTAATGATGGACTGTTGTTTTGCTTATTTCAGCTGTTCTTGTCATAATATGGACTTGCTCTTTTACCAAATAGGGCTATTTTCTGTATAGCAACTCTAACTTGTCACAACACAACTGATGGTCTCAAACGCATTAAGAAGGAAAGAAATTCCACAATTTAACTTCTAATAAGGCACACCTGTTAATTAAAATGCATTCCCGGTGACTACCTCATGAAGCTGGTTGAGAGAAAGCCAAGGGTGTGTAAAGCTGTCATCAAGGTAAAGGGTGGCTACTTTGAATAATCTTAAGTATAAAATATATTTTGATTTGTTTAACACTTTTTCTGGTTACTACATGATTCCACGTGTGTTATTTCATAGTTTTGATGTCTTCACTATTACTCCACAATGTAGAAAATCAGTAAAAATAAAGAAAAAACCCTGGAATGAGTAGGTGGGTCCAAACGTTTGACTTGTAAAGGGAACTTCAATCCTGGCATCACAGATTTTAGGGGCTAATCTCAGGGAACTGAATATTAAATCTGTCACAAGAGACTAGGGAGTTTTTCCTAGCCACCGTGCTTCTACACCTGCATTGTTTGCTGTTTGGGGTTTTAGGCTGGGTTTCTGTACAGATATCAGCTGATGTATAAAGGGCTATATAAATACGATTGATTGATGAAGTCTAATCTGAGGGAACCTAATGTTAAATCTGTCACAAGAGACTAGAGGTAATCTGGATGAGGTAAAGCAGAGGTGCACAGCACCTTTAAGTGTCAGTTTATGTTACAAACGAGGCCTGTGCTCCAGCTTTCTCGCGTCCCAGCACAAAATAAGTATCTTATAATAATTAGAGAGAGAGAGAGAGAGAGAGAGAGAGAGAGAGAGAGAGAGAGAGAGAGAGAGAGAGAGAGAGAGAGAGAGAGAGAGAGAGAGAGAGAGAGAGAGAGAGAGAGAGAGAGAGAGAGAGAGAGAGAGAATTGTTTTCTCTCCATTATTGAGATGAGTTGAAACAAGCCAATGGTTTATGAAATGTAACCAACCAATCAGGCAGCATTGCAGCTGGACGCCCAATCCCCACACTCTGGGGCATTGTGAATGTACAGCAATTGGATAGTAGACTAAAATATAAAAACATTAATATGTTGATTCTTATTTAATATCTTATTTTTAAATAATGTTTTTCACAGCAGTTAAGTTCATTCCTCTCTGCAAAAGAAAAACCACCCCGACCAGAATAAAAGCAGCTGATCTGAGCCAGATTGTTTTGTGAGCGGTGCGCCTGTTTGTCTTCATGCCCAGGACTGTGTGTGTGTGCGTGTTGCTGCCGAGGCTGTGGCCCTCTCGTCCCTCATTGCTCATCAAGCTGGACAATTACAGCCGCCAGAAAAACAGGCCATTCCTAACAAAGGTCAAGCTCCGACGGGGACTTCTCATTTAACTCCTCCCTCGCTCTCTTCCTCCGCAGAGCAGAACTCTTGATTCCCCCGGTAGACCTGGGGTCAAGACACCGAACCCACTACAGCCTATTGCAGCACTTGTGGGCTTTTGCACAAAGCAGCCAAGCCCTTAGCTCTTAGGGAGCTCAACTAACAGCAGAGGGTTTGATTCAGCGCTAACGAAAAGAGGACACGATGTGAGGCTGAGGCTTGGGTGCCTTCAGAAATAAGCCTGGCTCTGAATGCAACATGCCTATGACCAGGGAAGCCTTTTTTACACCGTTTCTGTGTGTGTGTGTGTGTGTGTGTGTGTGTGTGTGTGTGTGTGTGTGTGTGTGTGTGTGTGTGTGTGTGTGTGTGTGTGTGTGTGTGTGTGTGTGTGTGTGTGTGTGTGTGTGTGTGTGTGTGTGTGTGTGTGTGTGTGTGTGTGTGTGTGTGTGTGTGTGTATTCTGAAAGTTTTCTGACCTCTTAACTTTTTCCACATTTTGTTACATTACAGCCTTATTCTAAAATAGATTAAATAAAGGAAAAATCCTCATCCATCTACACACAATACCCCATATTGACAATGCAAAACATGCCTTTAGATATTATTGCAAATGTAGATTTAATAAAAAACAGAAATACCTTATTTACTTAAGTATTCAGACCCTTTGCTATAAGACTTGAAATTGATCTCAGCTGCCTCCTGTTTCCATTGATCAACCTTGAGATGTTTCTACAACCAGATTGGAGTCCGCCTGTGGTAATTTCAACTGATTGGACGTGATTTGGAAAGGCACACACCTGTCTATACAAGGTTCCACAGTTGACAGTGTACGTCAGAGCGGAAACCAAGTCATGAGGTCAAAGGAATTGTCCGTAGAGCTCCGAGACATGATTGTGTCGAGGCACAGATCTGGGGAAGGGTACCAAAAAATGTTGCACTCATGTTTTACATTGTATTTAACTCGGCAAGTCAGTTAAAGAACAAATTCTTATTTCCAATGATGGCCTACCACGACCTTAACCCGGACGACGCTGGGCCAATTGTACACTGCCCTATGGGACTCCCAATCACGGCCGGCTGTGATACAGCCTGGAAATGAACCAGGGTCTGCAGTGACTCCTCTAGCGCTGAGATGCAGTGTCTTAGACCGCTGAACCAGGGTCTGTAGTGACTCCTCTAGCACTGGATGCAGTGTCTTAGACCGCTGAACCAGGGTCTGTAGTGACTCCTCTAGCACTGAGATGCAGTGCCTTAGACCGCTGTGCCACTCGGGAGCCAACTCATGAGTATTGAAGGTCCCCTAAAACACAGTGGCCTCCATTATTTTTAAATGGAAGAAGTTTGGAACCACCAAGACTCTTCTTAGAGCTGGCCACCCTGCCAAACTGAGCAATCGGGAGAAGGGCCTTGGTCAGGGAGGTGACCAAGAGCCTGATGGTCACTCTGACAGAGCTCCAGAATTCCTCTATGGAGATGGGAGAACCTTCCAGAAGGACAAGCATCTCTGCAGCACTACACCAATCAGGCCTTTATGGTAGAGTGGCCAGATGGAAGCCACTTGTTAGTATAAAGGCAAATGACAGCCCGCTTGGAGTTTGCTAAAAGGCACCTAAAGTGGCTTCGGGACAAGTCTCTGAATGTCCTTGAGTGGCCCAGTCAGAGCTCGGACTTTAACCCGATCAAACATTTCTGGAGAGAACTGAAAATAGCTGTGCAGCAACGCTCCCCATCCAACCTGACAGAGCTTGAGAGGATCTGCAGAGAAGAATAAGAGAAACTCCCCAAATACAGGTGTGCCAAGCATGTAGCGTCATACCCAAGAAGACTCAAGTCTGTAATTGCTGCCAAAGGTGCTTCAACAAAGTACTGAGTACTAAGATAAATGTGATATTTCTGTTTTCTATTTTTAATACATTTTCAAAAATTTCTACAAACCTGTTTTTGCTTGGTCATTAAGGGGTATTGTGATGTCATTATGGGGTATTGTGATGTCATTATGGGGTATTGTGATATCATTATGAGGTATTGTGATGTCATTATGAGGTATTGTGATGTTATTACGAGGTATTGTGATGTCATTATGAGGTATTGTGATGTCATTATGAGGTATTGTGATGTTATTATGAGGTATTGTGATGTTATTAGAAGGTATTGTGATGTCATTATGAGGTATTGTGATGTCATTATGAGGTATTGTGATGTTATTATGAGGTATTGTGATGTTATTATGAGGTATTTCTGATGTTATTATGAGGTATTGTGATGTTATTATGAGGTATTGTGTGTAGATTGATGAGGGGGAAAAACTATTTCATCAATTTTGTATAACGTATAACGTAACAAATGTGGAAAATGTCAAGGGGTCTGAATACTTTCCGAATTCTGTGTGCGTGTGCGTGTGTGCGTGTGTGTGCGCGTGTGCGTGCGTGTGTCAGTACTAACAATAACCAACCAAGGAATGCTGTTTATTTCCGTATATCAATTGTAAATTACTATGACACATTAATTATGACACTTCAAAACAGCTAAAAAAAACAACTCAAGAACAAAAATCACTCATTAAGTTCATTGAACCTTCAATAAAATAAACCACTGTAATAAATAGTTCCCTAGATGATTTAAAGCTTTTGATAATTCAGATATTGCAGCATTGAACAAAGTTAATCTTATATAGGCTAAATGGTGTAGCAATGATTGATGTAATTGATTGATTCAAATCTTCTGGAAGTCTTAGTCCATAATAGAATGAAATAGAGATTATTGGCATTGGGGAGCAAAGCCTACTGATATTAAAATGACATGGCCACCCAAGTCGCATAGCGTCTTGTATGTGCTGTTATATCGCAGCTTAGAATAAGGATAAACCCTGCTTGTAAAAAGTACTATGAAAATATACAGTACATTTCTGTCAAATCTATTATTGGTTCAATTGATCATCCGACTTCATCCTCATCAGGATTCAGACTATTGGAATTGATTATTGGCTTTAGGTATCCGCCTCGACATAAAAGAGAGAGGGGAGTTAAGGGCTCCTCAGCCAGGCTTTATTAAGATACCTACCCCCCGGCAAAATGGAGCACCGTGTTGTCTGCATCGACTCAATCACTCCCTGCCCAAAATTATAGATACGTCGAAGCGATACATTGTGAAACATTTGATCAAATTCAAGTGTATTAAACCCGACACGACCTAGACATAGGCTTTGCACCTAGACACAAATTAGGCAACCCTGTCCGTAAAGCTACAGTAGCCCGGTAAATGACCATCGTCTTATAGGCTACAGGGACCGTACAGTTGTCTACCAAAGCCGTACATTAACCTGTCTGTGTCAACATGCACAATTCAGCATTCTCCAGTCGTTAAACTACATGAACACCTCTGAAAATGGGCTCCTTGTGTCGACTACAGATGAGAATTCTCATCTGCAGTTAACGTAGGCTTCACGATCCGGTACTCAACCAATAAATCACTGGACTCAACCGGAGCCCGAGCCCTGTACGCAATTTCTGCTGCATGATGCTCGCGTGCAGCTGTTTTGCAACATCATGCACATTTCCCCCAAAATAAATAACCTTACCATTCTGAAGACACATCCAACGTATTCACGTCGATATTTCGAATGAATCGCCCCAAGACTAGAAAATGATTCCGTTCCGGTAGAGTTCTTATTTCTTCCGTTAAAACTGTAGATGAAAACAGCTCTGTCCTCGTCACTGCTGGACTCGCGGAACAGAAATGTATCGCTATCACAGAACCGAAGGGGATCAATGGAAAAAGCAGTTTATGTATAATTTTTTTTTTTAAATGAAACAACTACATAACCCGCTGACCTATTTGTGGTCAGAAAAACAACAACAAATGAACAACTGAATGGGAGATAAACGGCAGGAATATAAGTCCCTAAACACACTGACACGTTGAGTCACAGCGCGCGGAGCGTCGGGAAGCTAAACCCAGCAGCGAAAGCCGAGGAATGGCAACCAAGCTTACAACTCACGATTTACAAAATTGGTTCGTACCATGGAGGAGAAAAGGGGGTGTGCGTGGAGTGGTCGCCCCCTTTGGTACCAATCTACACCTCTCCATATAATATTTCCTGACCGTTCTTATTATCCCTATCCAAAAATAGATGTAACGCAGATGGAGGTACCATTTGGTAGAGTACCTATAGCGCGCTTTAAACTAGTAGCCGACTGATTGTAGCCTGTTATAACCGTGGAATAGAGGGGGCTGTCGGAGCTAACCAACCACAAGAGAAAGCATAACTTCTAACTCAGCCAGGCTATTTTTTTTATCGGGTTTTCATTAGAAATTCGACAACATCGATAGACATTCATTTGATAATGGAACATTGTTTGATAATAACACAAAATATAATATTAACATGTATTATTTAAAGATTTATATTCTATAATGGGGAAATAACTCCACAGAGGTTTGGAAGATTGATTTTATACTAAAATATAAATACATTTAACATTTTGGTCCCATTTTTCATTAGCTGAAATAAAACATCCCAGAAATGTTTCATACGCATAAAAAACGTATTTCTCTCAAATGTTGAGCACAAATGTGGTTACATCCCTGTTAGTGAGCATTTCTCCTTTGCCAAGATAATCCACCTGACAGGTGTGGTATATCAAGAATCTAATTAAACAGCATGATCATTACACAGGTGAACCTTGTGCTGTGGACAATAAAAGTGTGCGGTTTTGTCACACTACACAATGCCACAGATGTCTCAAGTTTTGAGGGAGCCTGCAATTGGTATGCAGGACTGCAGGAATGTCCACCAGAGCATGTTGCCAGATAATTGAATGTTCATTTCTCTACTATAAGCCGCCTCCAACAGTTTTTAGAGAATTTGGTAGTACGTCCAACTGGCCTCACAACATCAGATCACATGTATGGTGTCGTGTGGGCGAGCGGTTTGCTCATGTCAACCTTGTGATCAGAGTGTCTCATAGTGGCAGTGGGGTTATGGTATGGGCAGGCATAAGCTATGGACAACAAACACAATTGTATTGAATCGATGACTATTTGAATGTACAGAGATACCGTGACGAGATCATGAGGCCGATTGTCGTGCCATTCGTCGAAACCACCTCGTGTTTCAGCGTTATAATGCACGACCCCCATGTCGCAAGGATCTGAATACGATTCCTGGAAGCTGTTCTTCCATGGCCTGCATTCTCTCCAGACATGTCACCCCAATGAGCATGTTTGGGATGCTCTGGATTGACGTGTACGACAGCGTGTTCCAGTTCCTCCAATATCCAGCAACTCCGCACAGCCATTGAAGAGGAGTTGGACACCATTTTACAGGCCACAATCAACAGCCTGATCAACTCTATGTGAAGGAGATGTGTCACCCTGCATGAGGTGACACCAGATACGGACTGGTTTTCTGATCCCCACCTCTACATTTTTTTTAAAGGTGTCTCTAACCAACAGATGCATATCTGTATTCCCAGGTCATGTGACATCCATAGATCTGTGCCTAATGTATTTATTTCAGTTGACTGATTTCCTGATATGAACAGTAACTCAGTAACATTTTTGAAATGGTTGTATTTTGAGATTCTATTTTTTTGTTTAGTACAGTTATTGTGCACCCTAGCACATTGGAATGACCAGCAGGCCACTTCCAGGCTTGACTCCCTGGTCTGGAAGGGTCAGTACGGGACTTTGATGAGGAACGTGGTGAAGGACAACTGCACTTGTTTTGGTTGATGTCTTGATTGATTTCAACTTTTATCTGTAGCTTTTTAAATTAGATTTGTAGTAATGTGTCATTATGCATTTTATTGAGAATGATTCTTTTGATGTTCCCAGGGAAAAATAAATCCTGATTAAATATAAAGTTATATAAAGGAAAATGGAGAATCAATTCAACGTTATAATTATATAACGTCACAATTCAACGTTATAATTATAAAACGTCACAATTCAACGTTATAATTATAAAACGTCACAATTCAACGTTATAATTATATAACGTCACAATTCAACGTTATAATTATATAACGTCACAATTCAACGTTATAATTATAAAACGTCACAATTCAACGTTATAATTATAAAACGTCACAATTCAACGTTATAATTATATAACGTCACAATTCAACGTTATAATTATAAAACTTCACAATTCAACGTTATAATTATAAAACGTCACAATTCAACGTTATAATTATAAAACGTCACAATTCAACGTTATAATTATAAAACGTCACAATTCAACGTTATAATTATAAACGTCACAATTCAACGTTATAATTATAAAACGTCACAATTCAATGTTATAATTATAAAACGTCACAATTCAACGTTATAATTATAAAACGTCACAATTCAACGTTATTATAAAACGTCACAATTCAACGTTATAATTATATAACGTCAACATTATAAAACGTCACAATTCAACGTTATAATTATAAAACGTCACAATTCAACGTTATAATTATATAACGTCACAATTCAACGTGATAATTATAAAACGTCACAATTCAACGTTATAATTATAAAACGTCACAATTCAACGTTATAATTATAAAACGTCACAATTCAACGTTATAATTATATAACGTCACAATTCAACGTTATAATTATATAACGTCACAATTCAACGTTATAATTATAAAACGTCACAATTCAACGTTATAATTATATAACGTCACAATTCAACGTTATAATTATAAAACGTCACAATTCAACGTTATAATTATATAACGTCACAATTCAACGTTATAATTATAAAACGTCACAATTCAACGTTATAATTATAAAACGTCACAATTCAACTTTATAATTATATAACGTCACAATTCAACGTTATAATTATAAAACGTCACAATTCAACGTTATAATTATAAAACGTCACAATTCAACGTTATAATTATATAACGTCACAATTCAACGTTATAATTATAAAACGTCACAATTCAACGTTATAATTATAAAACGTCACAATTTAACGTTATAATTATAAAACGTCACAATTCAATGTTATAATTATAAACGTCACAATTCAACGTTATAATTATAAAACGTCACAATTCAACGTTATTATAAAACGTCACAATTCAACGTTATAATTATATAACGTCACAATTCAACGTTATTATAAAACGTCACAATTCAACGTTATAATTATAAAACGTCACAATTCAACGTTATAATTATATAACGTCACAATTCAACGTTATAATTATAAAACGTCACAATTCAACGTTATAATTATAAAACGTCACAATTCAACGTTATAATTATAAAACGTCACAATTCAACGTTATAATTATAAAACGTCACAATTCAACGTTATAATTATATAACGTCACAATTCAACGTTATAATTATATAACGTCACAATTCAACGTTATAATTATTTAACGTCACAATTCAACGTTATAATTATAAAACGTCACAATTCAACGTTATAATTATAAAACGTCACAATTCAACGTTATAATTATATAACGTCACAATTCAACGTTATAATTATAAAACGTCACAATTCAACGTGATAATTATTATTATTTCTAGCTGTGGGGAGGAGGGGGGTAAGTCTTGTCTATGAATAGGTGTGTGTGAAGTTCAAATATGAGTTGTTTTCACACGAACAAACCAACAAAATGTGACCAGAAGTTACCCCCCAACCACAGGTTCAAATCCTCTGGCACCTGACTGGCACCAGACTGGCACCAGAGATTAGTGGTTTACAAAGGAACAGAACCATTGTTTTGTTCGACCTGACACTACTTTTGTCCAAATGTTTAAATGACTCCCGTCCCTAAATCCTTGAGCCCCCCACCCCCCCGAACCCAATGCCATTGGTTCCTGGTTCAAAAGAATGGTCCCTAAAAGTATGTATGGTGGCCCTGGGAACAACACAGGCCAGGGAGAAGGAGAGGAGAGAGGGAGAAGAGGAGGTATGTGTGGGATTTAATTCACTGCTTTATCCCTTAAAGCTAATCTGGGCCTGGTTTACGCTCTTACTGCTCACCAGCTCACAGCCTGTCAATGGATGAGTAAAAAGTTAAATATGCTTTTAGATGTAAAGAGGCAGGACTGGGGCTAGGCCACGGCAGCCTGGGATTGGGATTGCGGTTGTGTCATTGTGGGGTTCTGAGACCCTCCGGTGATATAGACAACAGGAGGAAGGGGCCCAGCTGATGGTCGGTCCCAAACGGTACCCTATTCCCTTTATAGTGCACTACATTTTGACCAGGGCCCATAGGGGGCAATAAAGGAAGTAGAATGGCGTTTGGGACGCACCCCGAGTCTCATTATAAAAGAGTCCTGTGGGTTGACGATGGTGTCTGCAGGTGGTTGGTTAGGCCTCTATCAGTTTGATTTGACACAGTCACAGATACGTTCCTAATAAATACAGGTCGTACGAAACCAATGTTGAATGTTGAAGTGTGAAAAAAATATGTGAAATATTAATATTCCTGTCACTGCACAACTCTCGTAGGCCATGAAATGCATTACCTCCAATTTGGAAGAGGACAACTGGTTCCATCATGTTTGTTTTATGTTTTATATTTTATATTTTACAACGGTAGAAGTTTTGAGAGGCCATACAGACACCTTGACATTTTCTAAATATGTTTTTGTTGTGTAACAGCCTGAATTTAAAATGGATTAAATTGAGTTGTTTTCTCAATGGCCTTAACACAGTACCCTAACATGTCAAAGTGGAATTATCTTTTAATTTTTTTTAAATGTTTACAAATGAATGAAAAATGTAAAGCTGAAATGTGATGAGTCAATTAACTATTCAAGCCCTTTTTTTTAATGTCAAACCTAAATCAGTTCAAGAGTAAACAAGTCACATAACAAGTTGCATGGACTCACTCTGTTTGCAATAATAGTGTTTACCAAGATTTTTGTCATGACTACCTCATCTCTGTACCCCCCACACATACAATTATCTGTCAGGTCCCTCAGTCGAGCAGTGAATTTCACCACACAGATTCAACCACAAAGACCAGGGGAGTTTTCCAATGCCCCTCAAAGACCAGGGAGGTTTTCCAACGCCTCGTAAAGACCAGGGAGGTTTTCCAACGCCTCGTAAAGACCAGGGAGGTTTTCCAACGCCTCGTAAAGACCAGGGAGGTTTTCCAATGCCTCGTAAAGACCAGGGAGGTTTTCCAACGCCTCGTAAAGAAGGGCCCCTATTGGTAGATATATTTTTCTTTTTAAAGCAGACATTGAATATCCCTTTGAGCATGGTGAAGTTATTAATTACACTTTGGATGGAATACACCCAGTCACTACAAAGATACAGGCGTCCTTCCTAACTCAGTTGCCGAAGAGGAAGGAAACTGCTCAGAGATTTCACCATGAGGCCAATGGTGGTTTTAAAATAGTTACAGAGTTTAACGGATGTGAAACTGAGGATACATCAAGAACATTGTAGTTACTCCACAATACTAACCTAAATGACAGAGTGAAAAGAAGGAAGTCTGTACAGAATAAAAATATTCCAAAACATGCATCCTGTTTGCAATAAGGCACTAAAGTAAAACTGGAGAAAATGTGGTCAAGAAATGAACATGTCCTGAATACAAAGCCTTATGTTTGGGGCAAATCCAACACCACACCGAGTACCACTCTTCATATTTTCAAGCATGGTGGTGGCTGCATCATGTTATGGTTATGCTTGTCATCTGCAAGGACTAGGGAGTTTAAGATAAAAAAATAAATGGATTGGAGTTAAGCACAGGCATAATCCCAGAGGAAAAAACCTGGTTCAGTCTGCTTTCCAACAGACACCGGGAGACACATTCACCTTTCAGCAGGACAATAACCTAAAACACAAGGCCAAATCTACACTGGAGTTGCGTACCAAGATGACATTGAATGTTCCTGAGTGGCCTAGTTACAGTTTTGACTTAAATCGGCTTGAAAATCTAAGGCAAGACTTGAAAATGGCTGTCTATCAGTGTTCAACAACCAAATTGACAGCTTAAAGAATTCTTTAAAGAATAATGTGCAAAACATTGTACAGTCCAGGTGTCAAAGCTCTTAGAGACCTAAAAGACTCACAGCTGTAATCGCTGGCAGAGTGATGCTGAACATGCATTGACACAGGGGTGTGAATACTTGTGTCCCAAACAGCACCCTATTCCCTATGTAGTGCACCCTATTCCCTATGTAATGCACCCTATTCCCTATGTAGTGCACCCTATTCCCTATATAGTGCACCCTATTCCCTATGTAGTGCACCCTATTCCCTATGTAGTGCACCCTATTCCCTATGTAGTGCACCCTATTCCCTATGTAGTGCACCCTATTCCCTATGTAATGCACCCTATTCCCTATGTAGTGCACCCTATTCCCTATGTAGTGCACCCTATTCCCTATGTAGTGCACCCTATTCCCTATGTAGTGCACCCTATTCCCTATGTAGTGCACCTTATTCCCTATATAGTGCACCCTATTCCCTATGTAGTGCACCCTATTCCCTATGTAGTGCACCCTATTCCCTATGTAGTGCACCCTATTCCCTATGCAGTGCCCCCTATTCCCTATATAGTGCAACCTATTCCCTATATAGTGCACCCTATTCCCTATATAGTGCACCCTATTCCCTATGTACTGCCCCCTATTCCCTATATAGTGCACCCTATTCCCTATATAGTGCACCCTATTCCCTATATAGTGCACCCTATTCCCTATATAGTGCACCCTATTCCCTATATAGTGCACCCTATTCCCTATATAGTGCACCCTATTCCCTATATAGTGCACCCTATTCCCTATATAGTGCACCCTATTCCCTATATAGTGCACCCTATTCCCTATATAGTGCATCCTATTCCCTATATAGTGCACCCTATTCCCTATATAGTGCACCCTATTCCCTATATAGTGCACCCTATTCCCTATATAGTGCACCCTATTCCCTATATAGTGCACCCTATTCCCTATATAGTGCACCCTATTCCCTATATAGTGCACCCTATTCCCTATATAGTGCACCCTATTCCCTATATAGTGCACCCTATTCCCAATATAGTGCACCCTATTCCCTATATAGTGCACCCTATTCCCTATATAGTGCACCCTATTCCCTATATAGTGCACCCTCTTCCCTATATAGTGCACCCTCTTCCCTATAGTGCACCCTCTTCCCTATATAGTGCACCCTCTTCCCTATATAGTGCACCCTATTCCCTATATAGTGCACCATATTCCCTATATAGTGCACCCTATTCCCTATATAGTGCACCCTCTTTCCTATATAGGGCACCCTCTTCCCTATATAGTGCACCCTCTTCCCTATATTGTGCACCCTATTCCCTATATAGTGCACCCTATTCCCTATATAGTGCACCCTATTCTCTATATAGTGCACCCTATTCCCTATATAGTGCACCCTCTTTCCTATATAGGGCACCCTCTTCCCTATATAGTGCACCCTCTTTCCTAAATATTGTGCACCCTATTCCATATATAGTGCACCCTATTCCCTATATAGTGCACCCTATTCCCTATATAGTGCACCCTATTCCCTATATAGTGCACCCTATTCCCTATATAGTGCACCCTCTTCCCTATATTGTGCACCCTATTCCCTATATCGGGCACCCTATTCCCTATATAGTGCACCCTATTCCCTATATAGTGCACCCTATTTAATTTGCATATCATATCATGTACCACTGTAGGGAATTAAATGAATGTTTTGTGGTTTGGTTACATGTATTATCAGGACGTGTTTTGAGTGGGTTGAAGAAAAGGTTTTGATTATTTTGGTGAAATGTTTAATGCATATCTGTGGCCTGGAGATCATCAAGGGCTTTAGACTAGTCTCTAGGCTTCTCCAACAGCAGGGTTTTCAGTGTGCAGGTTGGCGATCATCAAGGGCTTTAGACTAGTCTCTAGGCTTCTCCAACAGCAGGGTTTTCAGTGTGCAGGTTGGCGATCATCAAGGGCTTTAGACTAGTCTCTAGGCTTCTCCAACAGCAGGGTTTTCAGTGTGCAGTTTGGCGATCATCAAGGGCTTTAGACTAGTCTCTAGGCTTCTCCAACAGCAGGGTTTTCAGTGTGCAGGTTGGCGATCATCAAGGGCTTTAGACTAGTCTCTAGGCTTCTCCAACAGCAGGGTTTTCAGTGTGCAGGTTGGCGATCATCAAGGGCTTCAGACTAGTCTCTAGGCTTCTCCAACAGCAGGGTTTTCAGTGTGCAGGTTGGCGATCATCAAGGGCTTTAGACTAGTCTCTAGGCTTCTCCAACAGCAGGGTTTTCAGTGTGCAGGTTGGCGATCATCAAGGGCTTTAGACTAGTCTCTAGGCTTCTCCAACAGCAGGGTTTTCAGTGGGAAGGTTGGCGATCATCAAGGGCTTTAGACTAGTCTCTAGGCTTCTCCAACAGCAGGGTTTTCAGTGTGCAGGTTGGCGATCATCAAGGGCTTTAGACTAGTCTCTAGGCTTCTCCAACAGCAGGGTTTTCAGTGGGAAGGTTGGCGATCATCAAGGGCTTTAGACTAGTCTCTAGGCTTCTCCAACAGCAGGGTTTTCAGTGTGCAGGTTGGCGATCATCAAGGGCTTTAGACTAGTCTCTAGGCTTCTCCAACAGCAGGGTTTTCAGTGTGCAGGTTGGCGATCATCAAGGGCTTTAGACTAGTCTCTAGGCTTCTCCAACAGCAGGGTTTTCAGTGTGCAGGTTGGCGATCATCAAGGGCTTTAGACTAGTCTCTAGGCTTCTCCAACAGCAGGGTTTTCAGTGTGCAGTTTGGCGATCATCAAGGGCTTTAGACTAGTCTCTAGGCTTCTCCAACAGCAGGGTTTTCAGTGTGCAGGTTGGCGATCATCAAGGGCTTTAGACTAGTCTCTAGGCTTCTCCAACAGCAGGGTTTTCAGTGTGCAGTTTGGCGATCATCAAGGGCTTTAGACTAGTCTCTAGGCTTCTCCAACAGCAGGGTTTTCAGTGTGCAGGTTGGTGATAACAGGGTTATAATAACACCACAGACTGAGAGGTTGTAGGCACCTCTGTGTGGAGAAAAATGTGGATAGAGTCAGTCCAATCGGAACAATACATGGTGTGTGAAGGTGAACTACACTGAGTATACCAAACGGTTGAATCCCCCCCATGTTGACTCAAATGCTTCCCCACAGTTGTGTCAAGTTGGCTGGATGTACTTTGGGTGGTGGACCATTCTGGATACACACAGGAAACTGTTGAGAGTGAAAAACCCAGCAGCGTTGCAGTTCTTGACACAAACCGGTGCGCCTGGCACCTACTACCATACCCCCGTTCAAAGGCCCATTTATAAGATGTGCAGAGTAACAGTGACATGCTTACTTCCCAGCAGAGTTAAAGAAAAATATTTGCATAAAATAGAATAAGCAAATAGTGACACGAGGAATAAATATTTAGTGAATAAAAATAACATGACTATATACAGGAAGTAGAAAATAACATGGCTATACACAGGAAGTAGAAAACAACATGGCTATATACAGGAAGTAGAAAACAACATGGCTATCTACAGGAAGTAGAAAATTACATGGCTATATACAGGAAGTAGAAAATAACATGGCTAAATACAGGAAGTAGAAAATACATGGCTAAATACAGGAAGTAGAAAATACATGGTTATATACAGGAAGTAGAAAATAACATGGCTATATACAGGAAGTAGAAAATAACATGGCTATACACAGGAAGTAGAAAACAACATGGCTATATACAGGAAGTAGAAAACAACATGGCTATCTACAGGAAGTAGAAAATTACATGGCTATATACAGGAAGTAGAAAATAACATGGCTAAATACAGGAAGTAGAAAATACATGGCTAAATACAGGAAGTAGAAAATACATGGCTATATACAGGAAGTAGAAAATAACATGGCTAAATACAGGGAGCAGAAAATAACATGGCTATATACAGGGAGCAGATAATAACATGGCTAAATACAGGAAGTAGAAAACAACATGGCTATATACAGGAAGTAGAAAATAACATGGCTAAATACAGGAAGTAGAAAACAACATGGCTATATACAGGAAGTAGAAAATACATGGCTAAATACAGGAAGTAGAAAATAACATGGCTATAAACGGAGCAGAAAACAACATGGCTAAATACAGGAAGTAGAAAACAACATGGCTATATACAGGAAGTAGAAAACAACATGGCTATATACAGGAAGCATAAAATAACATGGCTATATACAGGAAGTAGAACATAACATGGCTATATACAGGAAGTAGAAAATAACATGGCTATATACAGGAAGTAGAAAACAACATGGCTCTATACAGGACGTAGAAAATAACATGGCTATATACAGGAAGTAGAAAATAACATGGCTATATATACAGGAAGCAGAAAATAACATGGCTATATACAGGAAGTAGAAAATAACATGGCTATATACAGGAAGTAGAAAATAGCATGGCTATATACAGGAAATAGAAAATGACATGCTATATACAGGAAGTAGAAAATAACATGGCTATATACAGGATGTAGAAAATAACATGGCTATATACAGGGAGTAGAAAATAGCATGGCTATATACAGGAAATAGAAAATTACATGCTATATACAGGAAGTAGAAAATAACATGGCTATATACAGGAAGTAGAAAATAACATGGCTATATACAGGGAGTAGAAAATAACATGGCTATATATACAGGAAGCAGAAAATAACATGGCTAAATACAGGAAGTAGAAAACAACATGGCTATATACAGGAAGTAGAAAACAACATGGCTATATACAGGAAGTAGAAAATAACATGGCTATATACAGGAAGTAGAAAATAACATGGCTATATATACAGGAAGCAGAAAATAACATTGCTATATACAGGAAGTAGAAAATAACATGGCTATATACAGGGAGCAGATAATAACATGGCTAAATACAGGAAGTAGAAAATACATGGCTATATACAGGAAGAAGAAAATAACATGGCTATATACAGGAAGTAGAAAATAACATGCTATATACAGGAAGAAGAAAACAACATGGCTAAATACAGGAAGTAGAAAACAACATGGCTAAATACAGGAAGTAGAAAATACATGGCTATATACAGGAAGAAGAAAATAACATGGCTATATACAGGAAGTAGAAAATAACATGCTATATACAGGAAGAAGAAAACAACATGGCTAAATACAGGAAGTAGAAAACAACATGGCTATATACAGGAAGTAGAAAACAACATGGCTATATACAGGAAGTAGAAAACAACATGGCTATAAACAGGGAGCAGAAAACAACATGGCTAAATACAGGAAGTAGAAAATAACATGGTTATATACAGGAAGTAGAAAATAACATGGCTATATACAGGAAGTAGAAAATAACATGGCTATATACAGGAAGTAGAAAACAACATGGCTATATACAGGAAATAGAAAACAACATGGCTATCTACAGGAAGTAGAAAATTACATGGCTATATACAGGAAGCAGAACATAGCATGGCTATATACAGGAAGTAGAAAATAACATGGCTACATACAGGAAGTAGAAAATCCAGTCAGTCAGTGTGTGGGTAGAGTCCATTCAGTGTGGGTAGAGTCCAGTCAGTGTGTGTAGAGTCTCATCATTGTGGGTAGAGTCCAGTCAGTGTGGGTAGAGTCCAGTCAGTGTGTGGGTAGAGTCCAGTCAGTGTGGGTAGAGTCCAGTCAGTGTGGGTAGAGTCCAGTCAGTGTGTGTAGAGTCTCATCAGTGTGTGGGTAGAGACCAGTCAGTGTGTGGGTAGAGTCCAGTCAGTGTGGGTAGAGTCCAGTCAGTGTGTGGGTAGAGTCCAGTCAGTGTGTGGGTAGAGTCCAGTCAGTGTGTGGGTAGAGTCCGGACTCTACCCACACACTGACTGGACTCTACCCACACACTGACTTGGTGCATTAATGATACTGCTTACCATGCGGTAGCAGAGAGATCAGTCTATGACTTGAATGTTTGAGGACAGCGAAAAGGACCAGGAAAACAGGTTTCTGATGGTAAACATGTACCAGAACATCACCGTCATGGTCCAGGGCAATGAGGCTGCACTCAACTTATTACGGAAGATAGTGGAGACCAAAATAGGACAAGGACAGCACCCCGACCTCTCACCTCTGGCTCTCCATCTGCAAGAGCCCAGGCCCAGACCCACACAAGCAGTCTAACCCCCCCAACCAATACCACACTACCATCTACCACCCCCTGCTGAAAGACAGGCTGGCTCTGTTAGCTACACCACCTCCAGACTGCTGAGAGACAGACTGGCTCTGTTAGAGGTATGGGTTACTGAGCTGAAGGAGCAGCCCCCAGCTACACCACCTCCAGCCCAGACACAGAGCTTCTACAGGAAGTGCAGGACCCAGCTGAAGAGAGAGACTTAACACAGCTCTGGAGGAGGTAAAGACCACCATGAGGAGAGAGCCTTACCACAGCTCTGGATGAGGTAAAGGCCACCATGAAGAGAGAGCCTTACCACAGCTCTGGAGGAGGTAAAGGTCACCATGAGGAGAGAGCCTTACCACAGCTCTGGAGGAGGTAAAGGCCACCATGAGGAGAGATCTAGTGCAATGACGCAGCCCTAGACTGTGAACCCACTACTCTGGTAAAACCCACTGAGGTGTCCATCCTGATTGATTCAAATGGGAAATTCATCCAAGAGGATAAACTCTTCCCCCACCACAAGGTGTCCAATATATGGTGCCCTTAAAACACAGGATGCACTCCACATCCTGTCCCAGCCTGACTTTGGCACACCAGGCCACATTATTATTCACACCGGCACCAACAACCTGCGAGAGGCGCAGGAGAGAGGAGGCAGCCTGATCAACAGAGTAGCAGAGAGGGTCTCTGGGCGGTTCCCCAACTCCCACATCACCATCTCTACTCTGCTGCCCTGCAAAGACTTTCATCCCGGTACCATTCAGAATGTCAACGCTGACATCACCAGAGGGTGTGGCCTACTCCAGAACGTACATGTTGCTCACCACCCAACAATCACCCCCGAGCATCTGCACGTCCACTCCCACCTGAGGATGCAGACTGTTGGTATGTTTACCAAGTCTCTCAAGGACGTGGCACTTGGTAGACAAACACCCCATGCCTCACTGGACAGAGGACTAACCAGAGACCCCTACCAGACCACTGCACCACCAAGGAGCTCCAGGCCCATTCAATGCCACACCAGACCCAGCACACCCCATACCGCACTGGACAGAGGACCACCCAGAGACCCCTACCAGACCACTGCACCACCAAGGAGCCCCAGGCCCCCTCAACACCACACCAGACCCAGCACACCCCATACCGCACTGGACAGAGGACCACCCAGAGACCCCTACCAGACCACTGCACCACCAAGAAGCCCCAGGCCCCCTCAACACCACACCAGACCCAGCACACTCCACAAGCCCCACCCACCACCAGAGCATCACCACTTCCTTCGGCTTAACCAGACTGGACCGGGCCCAGCCTAATACCCCGCTCCAGACCAGAGAGGAAGCCCCACGGTCCAGAACTGGCCCTCCTCCACTCCACCGGGCCCAACAGCAGGACCAGCTCAGCTACGCGGAGGTCGTCGAAGGACAGGAGAACCCTGAAGGGTTGAGTGAGATTAAACAGCTCCTCCAATACATCTGCACTAAACTACACTAAACACACACACACACACACACACACACACACACACACACACACACACACACACACACACACACACACACACACACACACACACACACACACACACACACACACACACACACACACACACACACAGCGATTGTACTAAATATTTACTTGTTCAATGAACAGGAAGAAGGGAAAAAGAAAAGACAACAGGTATTTTCTGTTTCCTGTTTATCACTCTGAACAACTCAGTAGTCAGTAGTTACTGTATTTCTGTTTCCTGTTTATCACTCTGAACAACTCAGTAGTCAGTAGTTACTGTATTTCTGTTTCCTGTTTATCACTCTGAACAACTCAGTAGTCAGTAGTTACTGTATTTCTGTTTCCTGTTTATCACTCTGAACAACTCAGTAGTCAGTAGTTACTGTATTTCTGTTTCCTGTTTATCACTCTGAACAACTCAGTAGTCAGTAGTTACTGTATTTATGTTTCCTGTTTATCACTCTGAACAACTCAGTAGTCAGTAGTTACTGTATTTCTGTTTCCTGTTGATCACTCTGAACAACTCAGTAGTCAGTAGTTACTGTATTTCTGTTTCCTGTTTATCACTCTGAACAACTCAGTAGTCAGTAGTTACTGTATTTCTGTTTCCTGTTTATCACTCTGAACAACTCAGTAGTCAGTAGTTACTGTATTTCTGTTTCCTGTTTATCACTCTGAACAACTCAGTAGTCAGTAGTTACTGTATTTCTGTTTCCTGTTTATCACTCTGAACAACTCAGTAGTCAGTAGTTACTGTATTTCTGTTTCCTGTTTATCACTCTGAACAACTCAGTAGTCAGTAGTTACTGTATTTCTGTTTCCTGTTTATCACTCTGAACAACTCAGTAGTCAGTAGTTACTGTATTTCTGTTTCCTGTTTATCACTCTGAACAACTCAGTAGTCAGTAGTTACTGTATTTTCTGTTTCCAACTCTGAACAACTCAGTAGTCAGTAGTTATTGTATTTCTGTTTCCTGTTTATCACTCTGAACAACTCAGTAGTCAGTAGTTACTGTATTTCTGTTTCCTGTTTATCACTCTGAACAACTCAGTAGTCAGTAGTTACTGTATTTCTGTTTCCTGTTTATCACTCTGAACAACTCAGTAGTCAGTAGTTACTGTATTTCTGTTTCCTGTTTATCACTCTGAACAACTCAGTAGTCAGTAATTACTGTATTTTCTGTTTCCAACTCTGAACAACTCAGTAGTCAGTAGTTATTGTATTTCTGTTTCCTGTTTATCACTCTGAACAACTCAGTAGTCAGTAGTTATTGTATTTCTGTTTCCTGCTTATCACTCTGAACAACTCAGTAGTCAGTAGTTACTGTATTTCTGTTTCCTGTTTATCACTCTGAACAACTCAGTAGTCAGTAGTTACTGTATTTCTGTTTCCTGTTTATCACTCTGAACAACTCAGTAGTCATTAGTTACTGTATTTCTGTTTCCTGTTTATCACTCTGAACAACTCAGTAGTCAGTAGTTACTGTATTACTGTTTCCTGTTTATCACTCTGAACAACTCAGTAGTCAGTAGTTATTGTATTTCTGTTTCCTGTTTATCACTCTGAACAACTCAGTAGTCAGTAGTTACTGTATTTTCTGTTTCCAACTCTGAACAACTCAGTAGTCAGTAGTTACTGTATTTCTGTTTCCTGTTTATCACTCTGAACAACTCAGTAGTCAGTAGTTACTGTATTTTCTGTTTCCAACTCTGAACAACTCAGTAGTCAGTAGTTACTGTGTTTTTGTTTCCTGTTTATCACTCTGAACAACTCAGTAGTCAGTAGTTACTGTATTTCTGTTTCCTGTTTATCACTCTGAACAACTCAGTAGTCAGTAGTTACTGTATTTCTGTTTCCTGTTTATCACTCTGAACAACTCAGTAGTCAGTAGTTACTGTATTTCTGTTTCCTGTTTATCACTCTGAACAACTCAGTAGTCAGTAGTTACTGTATTTCTGTTTCCTGTTTATCACTCTGAACAACTCAGTAGTCAGTAGTTACTGTATTTCTGTTTCCTGTTTATCACTCTGAACAACTTATTATTAGTTAGTAGTTACTGTATTTCTGACTGCCATTCTTTCTTTTTGCTACATGAAATCACTATCAGTTAGCATGTTGAACATTCAGGGCCTAAACTCATCAACCTATCAGTCAGCATGTTGAACATTCAGGGCCTAAACTCATCAACCTATCAGTTAGCATGTGGAACATTCAAGGCCTAAACTCATCAACCTATCAGTCAGCATGTGGAACATTCAGGGCCTAAACTCATCAACCTATCAGTCAGCATGTGGAACATTCAGGGCCTAAACTCATCAACCTATCAGTTAGCATGTGGAACATTCAAGGCCTAAACTCATCAACCTATCAGTCAGCATGTGGAACATTCAGGGCCTAAACTCATCAACCTATCAGTCAGCATGTGGAACATTCAGGGCCTAAACTCATCAACCTATCAGTCAGCATGTGGAACATTCAGGGCCTAAACTCATCAACCTATCAGTCAGCATGTGGAACATTCAGGGCCTAAACTCATCAACCTATCAGTCAGCATGTGGAACATTCAGGGCCTAAACTCATCAACCTATCAGTCAGCATGTGGAACATTCAGGGCCTAAACTCATCAACCTATCAGTCAGCATGTTGAACATTCAGGGCCTAAACTCATCAACCTATCAGTCAGCATGTGGAACATTCAGGGCCTAAACTCCTCGACCTATCAGTCAGCATGTTGAACATTCAGGGCCTAAACTCATCAACCTATCAGTTAGCATGTGGAACATTCAGAGCCTAAACTCATCAACCTATCAGTTAGCATGTGGAACATTCAGGACCTAAACTCATCAACCTATCAGTTAGCATGTGGAACATTCAGGACCTAAACTCATCAACCTATCAGTTAGCCTGTGGAACATTCAGGGTCTAAACTCATCAACCTATCAGTCAGCATGTGGAACATTCAGGGCCTAAACTCATCAACCTATCAGTCAGCATGTTGAACATTCAGGGCCTAAACTCCTCGACCTATCAGTCAGCATGTGGAACATTCAGGGCCTAAACTCCTCAACCTATCAGTTAGCATGTGGAACATTCAGGACCTAAACTCATCAACTTATCAGTCAGCATGTGGAACATTCAGGGCCTAAACTCATCAACCTATCAGTCAGCATGTGGAACATTCAGGACCTAAACTCATCAACTTATCAGTCAGCATGTGGAACATTCAGGGCCTAAACTCATCAACCTATCAGTCAGCATGTGGAACATTCAGGGCCTAAACTCCTCGACCTATCAGTCAGCATGTTGAACATTCAGGGCCTAAACTCATCAACCTATCAGTCAGCATGTGGAACATTCAGGACCTAAACTCATCAACCTATCAGTTAATACAGGGCCTAAACTCATCAACCTATCAGTTAGTTCAGGGCCTAAACTCCTCAACCTATCAGTCAGCATGTGGAACATTCAGGGCCTAAACTCCTCAACCTATCAGTCAGCATGTGGAACATTCAGGGCCTAAACTCATCAACCTATCAGTCAGCATGTGGAACATTCAGGGCCTAAACTCATCAACCTATCAGTCAGCATGTTGAACATTCAGGGCCTAAACTCATCAACCTATCAGTCAGCATGTGGAACATTCAGGGCCTAAACTCATCAACTTATCAGTCAGCATGTGGAACATTCAGGGCCTAAACTCATCAACCTATCAGTCAGCATGTGGAACATTCAGGACCTAAACTCATCAACTTATCAGTCAGCATGTGGAACATTCAGGGCCTAAACTCATCAACCTATCAGTTAGTTCAGGGCCTAAACTCCTCAACCTATCAGTCAGCATGTGGAACATTCAGGGCCTAAACTCCTCAACCTATCAGTCAGCATGTGGAACATTCAGGGCCTAAACTCATCAACCTATCAGTCAGCATGTGGAACATTCAGGACCTAAACTCATCAACCTATCAGTTAATACAGGGCCTAAACTCATCAACCTATCAGTCAGCATGGTGAACATTCAGGGTCTAAACACATCAACCTATCAGTCAGACTGAAGAGTTTAAAAAAAAGATGTTGATGTCATCGTTCTGCAGGAGACATGGTGTAAGGCTGAAGCTGTCACTCACTGTCCCACAGGCTACAGAGAGGTCACTGTGCCACAGGCTACAGAGAGGTCACTGTGCCACAGGCTACAGAGAGAACACTGTCCCACAGGCTACAGAGAGGTCACTGTGCCACAGGCTACAGAGAGGTCACTGTCCCACAGGCTACAGAGAGAACACTGTCCCACAGGCTACAGAGAGGTCACTGCCCCACAGGCTACAGAGAGGTCACTGTCCCACAGGTTACAGAGAAGTCACTGTCCCACAGGCTACAGAGAGGTCACTGTCCCACAGGCTACAGAGAGGTCACTGTCCCACAGGTTACAGAGAAGTCACTGTCCCACAGGCTACAGAGAGGTCACTGTCCCACAGGCTACATAGAGGTCACTGTCCCCCAGGCTACAGAGAGGTCACTGTGCCACAGGCTACATAGAGGTCACTGTCCCCCAGGCTACATTGAGGTCACTGTCCCCCAGGTTACAGAGAGGTCACTGTGCCACAGGCTACATAGAGGTCACTGTCCCACAGGCTACAGAGAGGTCACTGACCCACAGGCTACAGAGAGGTCACTGTCCCCCAGGTTACAGAGAGGTCACTGTCCCACAGGCTACAGAGAGGTCACTGTCCAACAGGCTTCAGAGAGGTCACTGTCCCACAGGCTACAGAGAGGTCACTGTCCCACAGGCTACATTGAGGTCACTGTCCCCCAGGTTACAGAGAGCTCACTGTGCCACAGGCTACATAGAGGTCACTGTCCCACAGGCTACAGAGAGATCACTGTCCCACAGGCTACATAGAGGTCACTGTCCCACAGGCTACAGAGAGGTCACTGTGCCACAGGCTACAGAGAGGTCACTGCCCCATAGGCTACAGAGAGGTCACTGTCCCACAGGTTACAGAGAGGTCACTGTCCCACAGGCTACAGAGAGGTCACTGTCCCACAGGCTACAGAGAGGTCACTGTCCCACAGGCTACAGAGAGGTCACTGTGCCACAGGCTACAGAGAGGTCACTGTCCCCCAGGTTACAGAGAGGTCACTGTCCCACAGGCTTCAGAGAGGTCACTGTCCCACAGGTTACAGAGAGGTCACTGTCCCACAGGCTACAGAGAGGTCACTGTCCCACAGGCTACAGAGAGGTCACTGTCCCACAGGCTACAGAGAGGTCACTGTCCCACAGGCTACAGAGAGGTCACTGTCCCACAGGCTTCAGAGAGGTCACTGTCCCACAGGCTACAGAGAGGTCACTGTCCCCCAGGTTACAGAGAGGTCACTGTCCCACAGGCTTCAGAGAGGTCACTGTCCCACAGGTTACAGAGAGGTCACTGTCCCACAGGCTACAGAGAGGTCACTGTCCCACAGGCTACAGAGAGGTCACTGTCCCACAGGCTACAGAGAGGTCACTGTCCCACAGGCTACAGAGAGGTCACTGTCCCACAGGCTTCAGAGAGGTCACTGTCCCACAGGCTACAGAGAGGTCACTGTCCCACAGGCTACAGAGAGGTCACTGTCCCACAGGCTACAGAGAGGTCACTGTCCCACAGGCTACAGAGAGCTCACTGTCCCACAGGCTACAGAGAGGTCACTGTCCCACAGGCTACAGAGAGGTCACTGTCCCACAGGCTACAGAGAGGTCACTGTCCCACAGGCTTCAGAGAGGTCACTGTCCCACAGGCTACAGAGAGGTCACTGTCCCACAGGCTACAGAGAGGTCACTGTCCCACAGGCTACAGAGGTCACTGTCCCACAGGCTTCAGAGAGGTCACTGTCCCACAGGCTACAGAGAGGTCACTGCCCCACAGGTTACAGAGAGGTCACTGTCCCACAGGCTTCAGAGAGGTCACTGTCCCACAGGCTACAGAGAGGTCACTGTCCCACAGGTTACAGAGAGGTCACTGTCCCACAGGTTACAGAGAGGTCACTGTCCCACAGGCTACAGAGAGGTCACTGTCCCACAGGCTACAGAGAGGTCACTGTCCCACAGGCTTCAGAGAGATCACTGCCCCACAGGCTACAGAGAGGTCACTGTCCCACAAGCTACAGAGAGGTCACTGTCCCACAGGCTACAGAGAGGTCACTGTCCCACAGGCTACAGAGAGGTCACTGCCCCACAGGCTACAGAGAGGTCACTGTCCCACAGGCTACAGAGAGGTCACTGCCCCACAGGCTACAGAGAGGTCACTGTCCCACAGGCTACAGAGAGGTCACTGTCCCCCAGGCTACAGAGAGGTCACTGTCCCACAGGCTACAGAGAGGTCACTGTCCCCCAGGCTACAGAGAGGTCACTGCCCCACAGGCTACAGAGAGGTCACTGTCCCACAGGCTTCAGAGAGGTCACTGCCCCACAGGCTACAGAGAGGTCACTGTCCCACAGGCTACAGAGAGGTCACTGTCCCACAGGCTTCAGAGAGGTCACTGTCCCACAGGCTACAGAGAGGTCACTGCCCCACAGGTTACAGAGAGGTCACTGTCCCACAGGCTTCAGAGAGGTCACTGTCCCACAGGCTACAGAGAGGTCACTGTCCCACAGGTTACAGAGAGGTCACTGTCCCACAGGTTACAGAGAGGTCACTGTCCCACAGGCTACAGAGAGGTCACTGTCCCACAGGCTACAGAGAGGTCACTGTCCCACAGGCTTCAGAGAGGTCACTGCCCCACAGGCTACAGAGAGGTCACTGTCCCACAAGCTACAGAGAGGTCACTGTCCCACAGGCTACAGAGAGGTCACTGTCCCACAGGCTACAGAGAGGTCACTGCCCCACAGGCTACAGAGAGGTCACTGTCCCACAGGCTACAGAGAGGTCACTGTCCCACAAGCTACAGAGAGGTCACTGTCCCACAGGCTACAGAGAGGTCACTGTCCCACAGGCTACAGAGAGGTCACTGCCCCACAGGCTACAGAGAGTTCACTGTCCCACAGGCTACAGAGAGGTCACTGCCCCACAGGCTACAGAGAGGTCACTGTCCCACAGGCTACAGAGAGGTCACTGTCCCCAGGCTACAGAGAGGTCACTGCCCCACAGGCTACAGAGAGGTCACTGTCCCACAGGCTTCAGAGAGGTCACTGCCCCACAGGCTACAGAGAGGTCACTGTCCCCAGGCTACAGAGAGGTCACTGTCCCCCAGGTTACAGAGAGGTCACTGCCCCACAGGCTACAGAGAGGTCACTGTCCCCCAGGCTACAGAGAGGTCACTGTCCCCCAGGTTACATAGAGGTCACTGTCCCACAGGCTACAGAGAAGTCACTGTCCCCCAGGCTACAGAGAGGTCACTGTCCCCCAGGCTACAGAGAGGTCACTGTCCCACAGGCTACAGAGAGGTCACTGTGCCGTCACTGTCCCACAGGCTTCAGAGAGGTCACTGTCCCACAGGCTACAGAGAGGTCACTGTCCCCCAGGCTACAGAGAGGTCACTGTCCCACAGGCTACAGAGAGGTCACTGTGCCGTCACTGTCCCACAGGCTTCAGAGAGGTCACTGTCCCACAGGCTACAGAGAGGTCACTGTCCCCCAGGCTACAGAGAGGTCACTGTCCCCCAGGCTTCAGAGAGGTCACTGTCCCCCAGGCTACAGAGAGGTCACTGCCCCACAGGCTACAGAGAGGTCACTGCCCCACAGGCTACAGAGAGGTCACTGTGCCGTCACTGTCCCACAGGCTTCAGAGAGGTCACTGTCCCACAGGCTACAGAGAGGTCACTGTCCCATAGGCTACAGAGAGGTCACTGTCCCACAGGCTTCAGAGAGGTCACTGTCCCCCAGGCTACAGAGAGGTCACTGTGCCGTCACTGTCCCACAGGCTTCAGAGAGGTCACTGTCCCACAGGCTACAGAGAGGTCACTGTCCCATAGGCTACAGAGAGGTCACTGTGCCACAGGCTACAGAGAGGTAATGGTGCCGTCACAGAAACACAGCTCTGTCAATAGAGGCAGAGAGATCTCGGGGATTATTTATCTGGTACAAATCCCAACTACAAAATCGAATTGATCCTCCTCAAAATGGGTAAATATCACATTTGGTTAAAACTGAAAAAGATGTGTTCCTTTTTGCTTAATATCCAGTATATAATATACAATATCCAGTATATAATATACAATATCCAGTATATAATATACAGTATATAATATACAATATACAGTATATAATATACAATATACAGTATATAATATACAGTATATAATATACAATATCCAGTATATAATGTACAATATCCAGTATATAATATACAATATCCAGTATATAATATACAATATCCAGTATATAATATACAATATCCAGTATATAATATAGAATATACAATATACAATATATAATATACAATATCCAGTATATAATATACAATATCCAGTATATCATTTACAATATCCAATATATAATATAGAATATAGAATATACAATATATAATATACAATATACAGCATATAATATACAATATACAATATATAATATACAATATACAATATATAATATACAATATACAATATATAATATACAATATACAGTATATAATATACAATATACAGTATATAATATACAGTATATAATATACAATATACAATATACAGTATATAATATACAATATACAGTATATAATATACAATATACAATATATAATATACAATATACAGTATATAATATACAGTATACAGTATATAATATACAATATACAATATATAATATACAATATACAGTATATAATATACAATATATAATATACAATATACAGTATATAATATACAATATACAGTATACAGTATATAATATACAATATACAATATATAATATACAGTATATAATATACAATATACAATATATAATATACAATATACAGTATATAATATACAATATATAATATACAATATACAGTATATAATATACAATATACAGTATACAGTATATAATATACAATATACAATATATAATATACAGTATATAATATACAATATACAGTATATAATATACAATATATAATATACAATCTGTTGCAGCTCTGTTGAAACCTGGGTCTGTACTTTGTCAATGGTAGAGATTGACCTGTTGCTCACCTCTTGGCTGCACAGTAGACTATATGATCACAGACATTGACCCTTTCTCTCTCAGCTCATTCACTGTCAAGCCACTAACACCTCTGTCTAATCACAGCCAAATGACCTTGTTCCTCAAAAGAACAGACATGGAAACCACCACACATTCACAGCCCAGTAAACTGTACAACATTCAGACATTCACAGCCCAGTCAGCTGTACAACATCAGACATTCACAGCCCAGTCAGCTGTACAACATCACACATTCACAGCCCAGTCAGCTGTACAACATCACACATTCACAGCCCAGTCAGCTGTACAACATCACACATTCACAGCCCAGTCAGCTGTACAACATCACACATTCACAGCCCAGTCAGCTGTACAACATCACACATTCACAGCCCAGTCAGCTGTACAACATCACACATTCACAGCCCAGTCAGCTGTACAACATCACACATTCACAGCCCAGTCAGCTGTACAACATCAGACATTCACAGCCCAGTCAGCTGTACAACATCACACATTCACAGCCCAGTCAGCTGTACAACATCAGACATTCACAGCCCAGTCAGCTGTACAACATCATACATTCACAGCCCAGTCAGCTGTACAACACCAGACATTCACAGCCCAGTCAGCTGTACAACATCACACATTCACAGCCCAGTCAGCTGTACAACATCACACATTCACAGCCCAGTCAGCTGTACAACACCAGACATTCACAGCCCAGTCAGCTGTACAACATCAGACATTCACAGCCCAGTCAACTGTACAACATCAGACATTCACAGCCCAGTCAACTGTACAACATCAGACATTCACAGCCCAGTCAGCTGTACAACATCAGACATTCACAGCCCAGTCAGCTGTACAACATCAGACATTCACAGCCCAGTAAACTGTACAACATCACACATTCACAGCCCAGTCAACTGCACAACATTCAGACATTCACAGCCCAGTCAGCTGTACAACATCAGACATTCACAGCCCAGTCAGCTGTACAACATCAGACATTCACAGCCCAGTAAACTGTACAACATCACAGCCCAGTAAACTGTACAACATCACACATTCACAGCCCAGTCAACTGCACAACATTCAGACATTCACAGCCCAGTAAACTGTACAACATCACAGCCCAGTGAGCTGTACAACACCAGACATTCACAGCCCAGTCAACTGTACAACATCAGACATTCACAGCCCAGTGAGCTGTACAACATCAGACATTCACAGCCCAGTCAGCTGTACAACACCACACATTCACAGCCCAGTCAACTGTACAACATCAGACATTCACAGCCCAGTCAGCTGTACAACATCAGACATTCACAGCCCAGTCAGCTGTACAACACCACACATTCACAGCCCAGTCAACTGTACAACATCAGACATTCACAGCCCAGTCAGCTGTACAACATCACACATTCACAGCCCAGTCAACTGTACAACATTCAGACATTCACAGCCCAGTCAGCTGTACAACATCACAGCCCAGTAAACTGTACAACATCACAGCCCAGTAAACTGTACAACATCACACATTCACAGCCCAGTCAGCTGTACAACATCAGACATTCACAGCCCAGTCAGCTGTACAACATCAGACATTCACAGCCCAGTAAGCTGTACAACATCACAGCCCAGTAAACTGTACAACATCACAGCCCAGTAAACTGTACAACATCACAGCCCAGTAAACTGTACAACATCACAGCCCAGTAAACTGTACAACATCACACATTCACAGCCCAGTCAGCTGTACAACATCAGACATTCACAGCCCAGTCAGCTGGACAACATCAGACATTCACAGCCCAGTCAGCTGTACAACATCAGACATTCACAGCCCAGTCAGCTGTACAACATCAGACATTCACAGCCCAGTCAGCTGTACAACACCACACATTCACAGCCCAGTCAGCTGTACAACACCACACATTCACAGCCCAGTCAGCTGTACAGCATCAGACATTCACAGCCCAGTCAGCTGTACAACATAAGACATTCACAGCCCAGTCAGCTGTACAACATCAGACATTCACAGCCCAGTCAGCTGTACAACATCAGACATTCACAGCCCAGTCAGCTGTACAACATCACACATTCACAGCCCAGTCAGCTGTACAACATCACACATCACAGCCCAGTCAGCTGTACAACATCACACATCACAGCCCAGTCAGCTGTACAACATTCAGACATTCACAGCCCAGTCAGCTGTACAACATCACACATTCACAGCCCAGTCAGCTGTACAACATCAGACATTCACAGCCCAGTAAACTGTACAACATTCAGACATTCACAGCCCAGTCAGCTGTACAACATCAGACATTCACAGCCCAGTCAGCTGTACAACATCAGACATTCACAGCCCAGTCAGCTGTACAACATCACAGCCCAGTAAACTGTACAACATCACACATTCACAGCCCAGTAAACTGTACAACATCAGACATTCACAGCCCAGTCAGCTGTACAACATCACACATTCACAGCCCAGTCAGCTGTACAACATCACAGCCCAGTAAACTGTACAACATCACACATTCACAGCCCAGTAAACTGTACAACATCACACATTCACAGCCCAGTCAACTGTACAACATTCAGACATTCACAGCCCAGTCAGCTGTACAACATCACAGCCCAGTAAACTGTACAACATCACACATTCACAGCCCAGTAAACTGTACAACATCACACATTCACAGCCCAGTCAGCTGTACAACATCACACATTCACAGCCCAGTCAACTGCACAACATTCAGACATTCACAGCCCAGTCAGCTGTACAACATCACAGCCCAGTAAACCGTACAACATCACAGCCCAGTCAGCTGCACAACATCAGACATTCACAGCCCAGTCAGCTGCACAACATCAGACATTCACAGCCCAGTCAGCTGTACAACACCACACATTCACAGCCCAGTCAGCTGTACAACATCAGACATTCACAGCCCAGTCAGCTGTACAACATCACACATTCACAGCCCAGTGAGCTGTACAACATCACAGCCCAGTCAGCTGTACAACATCACACATTCACAGCCCAGTCAGCTGTACAACATCACACATTCACAGCCCAGTCAGCTGTACAACATCACACATTCACAGCCCAGTCAGCTGTACAACATCACACATTCACAGCCCAGTCAGCTGTACAACATCACACATTCACAGCCCAGTCAGCTGTACAACATCAGACATTCACAGCCCAGTCAGCTGTACAACATCACACATTCACAGCCCAGTGAGCTGTACAACATCACAGCCCAGTCAGCTGTACAACATCACACATTCACAGCCCAGTCAGCTGTACAACATCACACATTCACAGCCCAGTCAGCTGTACAACATCACAGCCCAGTCAGCTGTACAACATCACACATCCACAGCCCAGTCAGCTGTACAACATCACACATTCACAGCCCAGTCAGCTGTACAACATCACACATCCACAGCCCAGTCAGCTGTACAACATCACACATTCACAGCCCAGTCAGCTGTACAACATCACACATCACAGCCCAGTCAGCTGTACAACATCACACATCACAGCCCAGTCAGCTGTACAACATCAGACATTCACAGCCCAGTCAACTGCACAACATTCAGACATTCACAGCCCAGTAAACTGTACAACATCACAGCCCAGTAAACTGTACAACATCACACATTCACAGCCCAGTCAACTGCACAACATTCAGACATTCACAGCCCAGTAAACTGTACAACATCACAGCCCAGTAAACTGTACAACATCACACATTCACAGCCCAGTCAGCTGTACAACATCAGACATTCACAGCCCAGTCAGCTGGACAACATCAGACATTCACAGCCCAGTCAGCTGTACAACATCAGACATTCACAGCCCAGTCAGCTATACAACATCAGACATTCACAGCCCAGTCAGCTGTACAACACCACACATTCACAGCCCAGTCAGCTGTACAACACCACACATTCACAGCCCAGTCAGCTGTACAACATCAGACATTCACAGCCCAGTCAGCTGTACAACATCACACATTCACAGCCCAGTCAGCTGTACAACATCAGACATTCACAGCCCAGTCAGCTGTACAACATCACACATTCACAGCCCAGTCAGCTGTACAACATCACAGCCCAGTCAGCTGTACAACATCACACATCCACAGCCCAGTCAGCTGTACAACATCACACATTCACAGCCCAGTCAGCTGTACAACATCACACATCCACAGCCCAGTCAGCTGTACAACATCACACATTCACAGCCCAGTCAGCTGTACAACATCACACATCCACAGCCCAGTCAGCTGTACAACATCACACATTCACAGCCCAGTCAGCTGTACAACATCACACATCCACAGCCCAGTCAGCTGTACAACATCACACATCACAGCCCAGTCAGCTGTACAACATCAGACATTCACAGCCCAGTCAGCTGTACAACACCAGACATTCACAGCCCAGTCAGCTGTACAACATCAGACATTCACAGCCCAGTCAGCTGTACAACACCAGACATTCACAGCCCAGTCAGCTGTTCAACGTCAGACATTGATACAGATTGGCCCAAAAACAGCACAGAAGATACCAGAAAGCAACCTGGAACCAAAACTGAAATACCTTTCTGGATACTACACCCACTCACAGTTAAGAAGGCATCGATCTAGCAGTAAAAAACATCAACTATATATATATATATATATATTCAGGACAACTGAAATTGATTAAAAAAAATAAAAATAAAAGATGACAGATGACGACTAGTTTGATGCAGATTGTAAAATGAAAAGGAAAAAACTTAAACCAAAAGCTCAGAGACCCAAATAATAATAATAATAAATTACACCTTAATTACTGGGAGACTTTAAAACTCTATAAACGTAAAACACTCAGAACCAACGAAAAGCACAGTACAACAGCAAGCAGCAGACACTAATTGAGGAGTCCATAAACACACAAAACCTCTGGCAAAATTGGAAAAAAACAAAACAAAAATAATAAAAATAAATAGAAACTAGAGGAATTGGTGACTTAGGAACAATCCATTTTAAAACACCCTACAACACCGTTCAAATTGACTCAAACGCAGAACAACGACAAATTCATGTGAAGTTGAATGGATTAGAAAATGCTATAAAGGACAATCAACATCCACTGGACCAGGAGCTCTATAAGAAACTAAACTATTACTGACCAGGAGCTCTATAAGAAACTAAACTATTACTGACCAGGAGCTCTATAAGAAACTAAACTATTACTGACCAGGAGCTCTATAAGAAACTAAACTATTACTGACCAGGAGCTCTATAAGAAACTAAACTATTACTGACCAGGAGCTCTATAAGAAACTAAACTATTACTGACCAGGAGCTCTATAAGAAACTAAACTATTACTGACCAGGAGCTCTATAAGAAACTAAACTATTACTGACCAGGAGCTCTATAAGAAACTAAACTATTACTGACCAGGAGCTCTATAAGAAACTAAACTATTACTGACCAGGAGCTCTATAAGAAACTAAACTATTACTGACCAGGAGCTCTATAAGAAACTAAACTATTACTGACCAGGAGCTCTATAAGACACTAAACTATTACTGACCAGGAGCTCTATAAGAAACTAAACTATTACTGATCAGGAGCTCTATAAGAAACTAAACTATTACTGACCAGGAGCTCTATAAGAAACTAAACTATTACTGACCAGGAGCTCTATAAGAAACTAAACTATTACTGATCAGGAGCTCTATAAGAAACTAAACTATTACTGATCAGGAGCTCTATAAGAAACTAAACTATTACTGACCAGGAGCTCTATAAGAAACTAAACTATTACTGACCAGGAGCTCTATAAGAAACTAAACTATTACTGATCAGGAGCTCTATAAGAAACTAAACTATTACTGATCAGGAGCTCTATAAGAAACTAAACTATTACTGACCAGGAGCTCTATAAGAAACTAAACTATTACTGATCAGGAGCTCTATAAGAAACTAAACTATTACTGACCAGGAGCTCTATAAGAAACTAAACTATTACTGACCAGGAGCTCTATAAGAAACTAAACTATTACTGACCAGGAGCTCTATAAGAAACTAAACTATTACTGACCAGGAGCTCTATAAGAAACTAAACTATTACTGACCAGGAGTTCTATAAGAAACTAAACTATTACTGACCAGGAGCTCTATAAGAAACTAAACTATTACTGACCAGGAGCTCTATAAGAAACTAAACTATTACTGACCAGGAGCTCTATAAGAAACTAAACTATTACTGACCAGGAGCTCTATAAGAAACTAAACTATTACTGACCAGGAGCTCTATAAGAAACTAAACTATTACTGACCAGGAGCTCTTTATATAAGAAACTAAACTATTACTGACCAGGAGCTCTATAAGAAACTAAACTATTACTGACCAGGAGCTCTATAAGAAACTAAACTATTACTGACCAGGAGCTCTATAAGAAACTAAACTATTACTGACCAGGAGCTCTATAAGAAACTAAACTATTACTGACCAGGAGTTCTATAAGAAACTAAACTATTACTGACCAGGAGCTCTTTATATAAGAAACTAAACTATTACTGACCAGGAGCTCTATAAGAAACTAAACTATTACTGACCAGGAGCTCTATAAGAAACTAAACTATTACTGACCAGGAGCTCTATAAGAAACTAAACTATTACTGACCAGGAGCTCTATAAGAAACTAAACTATTACTGACATGGAGCTCTATAAGAAACTAAACTATTACTGACCAGGAGCTCTATAAGAAACTAAACTATTACTGACCAGGAGCTCTATAAGAAACTAAACTATTACTGACCAGGAGCTCTATAAGAAACTAAACTATTACTGACCAGGAGCTCTATAAGAAACTAAACTATTACTGACCAGGAGCCCTATAAGAAACTAAACGATTACTGACCAAGGGCTCTATAAGAAACTAAACTATTACTGACCAGGAGCTCTATAAGAAACTAAACTATTACTGACAGGGAGCTCTATAAGAAACTAAACTATTACTGACCAGGAGCTCTATAAGAAACTAAACTATTACTGACCAGGAGCTCTATCAGAAACTAAACTATTACTGACCAGGAGCTCTATAAGAAACTAAACTATTACTGACCAGGAGCTCTATAAGAAACTAAACTATTACTGACCAGGAGCTCTATAAGAAACTAAACTATTACTGACCAGGAGCTCTATAAGAAACTAAACTATTACTGACCAGGAGCTCTATAAGAAACTAAACTATTACTGACCAGGAGTTCTATAAGAAACTAAACTATTACTGACCAGGAGCTCTATAAGAAACTAAACTATTACTGACCAGGAGTTCTTTATATAAGAAACTAAACTATTACTGACCAGGAGCTCTATAAGAAACTAAACTATTACTGACCAGGAGTTCTATAAGACACTAAACTATTACTGACCAGGAGCTCTATAAGAAACTAAACTATTACTGACCAGGAGTTCTATAAGAAACTAAACTATTACTGACCAGGAGCTCTTTATATAAGAAACTAAACTATTACTGACCAGGAGTTCTATAAGACACTAAACTATTACTGACCAGGAGCTCTTTATATAAGAAACTAAACTATTACTGACCAGGAGTTCTATAAGACACTAAACTATTACTGACCAGGAGCTCTATAAGAAACTAAACTATTACTGACCAGGAGCTCTATAAGAAACTAAACTATTACTGACCAGGAGCTCTATAAGAAACTAAACTATTACTGACCAGGAGTTCTATAAGAAACTAAACTATTACTGACCAGGAGCTCTTTATATAAGAAACTAAACTATTACTGACCAGGAGCTCTATAAGAAACTAAACTATTACTGACCAGGAGCTCTATAAGAAACTAAACTATTACTGACCAGGAGCTCTATAAGAAACTAAACTATTACTGACCAGGAGCTCTATAAGAAACTAAACTATTACTGACAGGGAGCTCTATAAGAAACTAAACTATTACTGACCAGGAGCTCTATAAGAAACTAAACTATTACTGACCAGGAGCTCTATCAGAAACTAAACTATTACTGACCAGGAGCTCTATAAGAAACTAAACTATTACTGACCAGGAGCTCTATAAGACACTAAACTATTACTGACCAGGAGCTCTATAAGAAACTAAACTATTACTGACCAGGAGCTCTATAAGAAACTAAACTATTACTGACCAGGAGCTCTATGAGAAACTAAACTATTACTGACCAGGAGCTCTATAAGAAACTAAACTATTACTGACCAGGAGCTCTATAAGAAACTAAACTATTACTGACCAGGAGCTCTATAAGAAACTAAACTATTACTGACCAGGAGCTCTATAAGACACTAAACTATTACTGACCAGGAGCTCTATAAGAAACTAAACTATTACTGACCAGGAGCTCTATAAGAAACTAAACTATTACTGACCAGGAGCTCTATAAGAAACTAAACTATTACTGACCAGGAGCTCTATAAGAAACTAAACTATTACTGACCAGGAGCTCTATAAGAAACTAAACTATTACTCACCAGGAGCTCTATAAGAAACTAAACTATTACTGACCAGGAGCTCTATAAGAAACTAAACTATTACTGACCAGGAGCTCTTTATATAAGAAACTAAACTATTACTGACCAGGAGCTCTATAAGAAACTAAACTATTACTGACCAGGAGCTCTTTATATAAGAAACTTCAGGCACTCAAATTTAAAAAAGCAAGCGGACCTGATGGTATCCTAAATGAGATGCTCAAACTCACTAGCGCAACATTTAAATTGGATATTAAATCTGTTTAATTTGATTCTGAGTGTAGGTTATTTCCCTGACATCTGGAATCAAGGACTCATAACCCCCCAACCTTTAAGAACAGAGACAAACTTTACCCTAATAATTCCAGAGGAATTTGTGTGAACAGTAATGGCAGAACAGAGCCTCTTCAACCTTAGGAAGCGAAATAAATTTGTCTTGTCACCTAAACCCCTCACAAACTTTTACAGATGCACAATTGAGAGCATCCTGTCGGGCTGTATCCCCGCCTGGTACGGCAACTGCTCTGCCCACAACTGCAAGACTCTCCAGAGGGTGGTGCGGTCTCCCCAACGCATTACCGGGGGCAAACTACCTGCCCTCCAGGACACCTACACCACCCGATGTCACAGGAAGGCCAAAAATATAATCAAGGACAACAACCACCCGAGCCACTGCCTGTTCACCCCGCTTCCATCCAGAAGGCGAGGTCAGTACAGGTGCATCAAAGCAGGGACCGAGAGACTGAAAAACAGCTTCTATCTCAAGGCCATCAGACTGTTAAATAGCCATCACTAGCACATTAGAGGCTGCTGCCTACATACTAGAAATCACTGGCCACTTTAAGGAAGGGAACACTAGTCACTTGTCGTGGAAATTTCCTGTATTTACCAAATCATGAGAGCAAACCACACACAAGTCAGAGTTATCATAAAGTCCATCTTTAATTATGATGAGCTCCATCACAACCCTGTGACTCTCAGATCAATTCAGTGTCAATAAATGAATTCTCTGAGAGTCCCTTACACATTGCAACTGAGACCCTTTATAGCAAAGACACACATAGCCAGACAGCATTGGCTATAAATTATCGTTCAGCTTTGTCTCCTAAACTATGTTCCCTATCTCGCTCTCAGGACCATAAAACAAAACCTGATCAACAGGCATATATCAAAAACACCCCTCCTGGACAAGATCACAGAGACACAGTGACTGGCACACAGACATTGTGGAGCCAAGAGATAATTGGTTTAAAAGACATGTTTACATATGAAGACAAACTTGACCCCTCCCCTTTCTGCGGCCCAAATAACTGACCTCAGAGAACAGATAACTGCAACCGGCCACCACTATGGTACAACAAGATACATTATACAAAAATAGACATTCTGATGAGAAGTATCTCACAAGCATATAATGAAAATAAAACATCTTATCTATGTTACCCAACTATTCTGATTAATCCCCAACACACATTAATAATGTTTACATATCAGGTATTACTCATCTCATATGTATATACTGTATTCTATACTATTCTACTGTATCTTAGTCTATGCATTACTCATCTCATATGTATATACTGTATTCTATACTATTCTACTGTATCTTAGTCTATGCATTACTCATCTCATATGTATATACTGTATTCTATACTATTCTACTGTATCTTAGTCTATGCATTACTCATCTCATATGTATATACTGTATTCTATACTATTCTACTGTATCTTAGTCTATGCATTACTCATCTCATATGTATATACTGTATTCTATACTATTCTACTGTATCTTAGTCTATATATTACTCATCTCATATGTATATACTGTATTCTATTCTACTGTATCTTAGTCTATGCATTACTCATCTCATATGTATATACTGTATTCTATACTATTCTACTGTATCTTAGTCTGTTCCGCTCTGACCGCTCGTCCATATGTATATAGTCTAAATTCCATTCCTACTTAGATTGGTGTGTATTGGGTATATGCTGTGTAATTTGTTAGATATTACTTGTTAGATTTTACTGCACTGTCCTCAGTGAGCACAGCCTTGGCATTGAGAAGGGTAGAAACAGGAAAACCTGGCTCCCTGTAGAGGAAAGGCTGTGCAACCACTGCACCACAGCAGAACCTGGCTCCCTGTAGAGGAAAGGCTGTGCAACCACTGCATCACAGCAGAACCTGGCTCCCTGTAGAGGAAAGGCTGTGTAACCACTGCATCACAGCAGAACCTGGCTCCCTGTAGAGGAAAGGCTGTGTAACCACTGCACCACAGCAGAACCTGAGAGACCTCTCTGATGAGGACAGGCGACCAGTCCTGTTGGGGGAGGACGCAGAGAGACCTCTCTGATGAGGACAGGCGACCAGTCCTGTTGGGGGAGGACGCAGAGAGACCTCTCTGATGAGGACAGGCTACCAGTCCTGTTGGGGGAGGACGCAGAGAGACCTCTCTGATGAGGACAGGCTACCCATCCTGTTGGGGGAGGACGCAGAGAGACCTCTCTGATGAGGACAGGCTACCAGTCCTGTTGGGGGAGGACGCAGAGAGACCTCTCTGATGAGGACAGGCTACCCATCCTGTTGGGGGAGGACGCAGAGAGACCTCTCTGATGAGGACAGGCGACCAGTCCTGTTGGGGGAGGACGAGAGAGACCTCTATGAGGACAGGCTACCAGTCCTGTTGGGGGACTGAGACCTCTCTGATGAGGACAGGCTACCTGTCCTGTTGGGGGAGGACACAGAGAGACCTCTCTGATGAGGACAGGCTACCAGTCCTGTTGGGGAGGACGCAGAGAGACCTTCTGATGAGGACAGGCGACCAGTCCTGTTGGGGGAGGACGCAGAGAGACCTATGAGGACAGGCTACCAGTCCTGTTGGGGGAGGACGCATTACTCCTCTCTGATGAGGACAGGCTACCCATCCTGTTGGGGGAGGACGCAGAGAGACCTCTCTGATGAGGACAGGCGACCAGTCCTGTTGGGGGAGGACGCAGAGAGACCTCTCTGATGAGGACAGGCTACCAGTCCTGTTGGGGGAGGACGCAGAGAGACCTCTCTGATGAGGACAGGCTACCCATCCTGTTGGGGGAGGACGCAGAGAGACCTCTCTGATGAGGACAGGCTACCCGTCCTGTTGGGGGAGGACGCAGAGAGACCTCTCTGATGAGGACAGGCTACCCATCCTGTTGGGGGAGGAAGCAGAGAGACCTCTCTGATGAGGACAGGCTACCCATCATGTTGGGGGAGGACGCAGAGAGACCTCTCTGATGAGGACAGGCTACCAGTCTTGTTGGGGGAGGACGCAGAGAGACCTCTCTGATGAGGACAGGCTACCCATCATGTTGGGGGAGGACGCAGAGAGACCTCTCTACCAGTCTTGTTGGGGGAGGACGCAGAGAGACCTGAGGACAGGCTACCCATCCTGTTGGGGGAGGACGCAGAGAGACCTCTCTGATGAGGACAGGCTACCCATCCTGTTGGGGGAGGACGCAGAGAGACCTCTCTGATGAGGACAGGCTACCCGTCTTGTTGGGGGAGGACGCAGAGAGCTGTGGGTTGGCAGAACACTACACTGCTGCCTGCCATAAGTTGAAGGACCGTGTCTGACAGACCAATCAACCTGCACATGTCCTGTATTATTGCTTATTGTTATTGTCTAACGTTTGGTCATTTTTGACCCTTGTTGATGCTGTTGTACCATTGAACATTTTGATTCTTATTATTTTCATATTGTAAATATCAAAAGTAAGCTTGGGCAATATGTACATTGTTATGTCATGCCAATAAACCGAATTGAATTGAATTGAGAGAGAAAGAGAGAGAGAGAGAGAGAGAGAGAGAGAGAGAGAGAGAGAGAGAGAGAGAGAGAGAGAGAGAGAGAGAGAGATTAAGCTCAGAGTATATCTATAATTCAATATCCAATGTCTTCACAACAAGGGGGAAAATGTATTTGATTTTAAGTTAAGGTTTTTGCTGTAATTGACTTACATTATATGCCCCATAAAACCCTTAATTAGACTACGCTTAGCCAGACTCTCTCGCTCTCATTTCAATTCAATGGGCTTTATTCGCATGGGAAACATGTTTACATCTCTCTTTCCATTTACAAAAATACAAGGAGCTGTGGACGCTCTCTGAGCTCTCCCTGTCTCTCTCTCTCCCTGTCTCTCTCCCTCCCTGTCTCTCTCCCTCCCTGTCTCTCTCTCGGTCTCTCTCTCGGTCTCTCTCTCGGTCTCTCTCTGTCTCTGTCTTTTTCTCTCTCTCTCGGTCTCTCCCTCTCTCGGTCTCTCCCTCTCTCGGTCTCTCCCTCTCTCGGTCTCTCTGTGTCTCTCTTTTTCTCTCTCTCTCGGTCTCTCCCTCTCTCTGTCTTTTTCTCTCTCGGTCTCTCCCTCTCTCCGTCTCTCTGTCTCTCTATTTTTCTCTCTCTCCCTTCCTGTCTCTCTCCCTCCCTCTCTCTCTGTCTCTCTCTCGGTCTCTCCCTCTCAATTAAATTAAATTAAATTCAATTCAAGGGGCTTTATTGGCATGGAAACGTGTTAACATTGCCAAAGCAAGTGAGGTAGATAATATACAAAAGTGAAATAAATAATAAAAATTCGCAGTAAACATTACACATACAGAAGTTTCAAAACAATAAATACAATCCAAATGTCATATTATATATATATATATATATAGTGTTTTAACAATGTACAAATGGTTAACGTACACAAGGGAAAATAAATAAGCATAAATATGGGTTGTATTTACAATGGTGTTTGTTCTTCACTGGTTGCCCTCTCTCGGTCTCTCCCTCTCTCAGTCTCTCCCTCTCTCGGTCTCTCCCTCTCTCAGTCTCTCCCTCTCTCCGTCTCTCCCTCTCTCCGTCTCTCCCTCTCTCGGTGTCTCCCTCTCTCGGTGTCTCCCTCTCTCGGTGTCTCCCTCTCTCGGTCTCTCTCGGTCTCTCCCTCTCTCGGTCTCTCACCCTCTCGGTCTCTCTCGGTCTCTCCCTCTCTCGGTCTCTCCCTCTCTCAGTCTCTCCCTCTCTCCGTCTCTCCCTCTCTCCGTCTCTCCCTCTCTCGGTGTCTCCCTCTCTCGGTGTCTCCCTCTCTCGGTGTCTCCCTCTCTCGGTCTCTCTCGGTCTCTCCCTCTCTCGGTCTCTCACCCTCTCGGTCTCTCTCGGTCTCTCCCTCTCTCGGTCTCTCCCTCTCTCAGTCTCTCTCAGTCTCTCCCTCTCTCAGTCTCTCTCAGTCTCCCTCTCTCGGTCTCTCCCTCTCTCAGTCTCTCTCAGTCTCTCCCTCTCTCAGTCTCGCTCTGTCTCTCTCTCTCAGTCTCTCTCTTAGTCTCTCTCTTAGTCTCTCTCTCACATTTGTAATGTTTTGTATGCTGTCTCTTGGTTTTAGATAAATACATGTCTGTACATAAATCTATATGAAGCTGTATAAAACCCTATGTATTACAGTGCTGCCTGTGACAGTGTGTTTGGCTCTTACTGGATGGGTATCTTGAGCAGATGAAGGTTTTTAATCATCATCTACTTGAGATGCTCTCACATCCACGTTTGCACTACATCTGTCTGAGATGGCAATTACAGGGGTACTAGACTAGTAGACTGTTGCTTCTTCAGAGTAATCAGGAGACTTGAGCGTGTGTTAAAAGTAGTGCCCTATAATTAGGGAATAGGGTGCCATTTGGGACACAAGCCGGGAATCTTGTGGAGGGATACAGTCATTTGCCAGTGGAGTGTCTCAGCCACAACTTAATATTATCAATGAGGCTTTACTTGGAGAAACTGCTGGATGGCTCAGGATCATTGCACAGGATCATTCCACAGGATCATTCCACAGAATCATTCCACGTGATCATTCCACGTGATCATTCCACAGGATCACTCCACAGGATCATTCCACAGGATCATTGCACAGAATCATTCCACAGGATCATTCCACAGGATCATTCCACAGGATCATTCCACAGAATCAAATCCACAGGATCATTCCACAGGATCATTCCACAGAATAATTCCACAGGATCATTCCACAGGATCATTCCACAGGATCAAATCCACAGGATCATTCCACAGGATCATTCCACAGGATCATTCCACAGGATCAAATCCACAGGATCATTCCACAGGATCATTCCACAGGATCATTCCACGTGATCATTCCACAGGATCATTCCACAGGATCATTCCACAGGATCATTCCACAGGATCATTCCACGTGATCATTCCACAGGATCATTCCACAGGATCATTCCACAGGATCATTCCACAGGATCACTCCACAGGATCATTCCACAGGATCATTCCACAGGATCAAATCCACAGGATCATTCCACAGGATCATTCCACAGGATCAAATCCACAGGATCATTCCACAGGATCATTCCACAGGATCATTCCACAGGATCATTCCACGGAATCATTCCACAGAATCATTCCTCAGGATCATTCCACGGAATCATTCCACAGGATCATTCCACAGGATCAAATCCACAGGATCATTCCACAGGATCATTCCACAGGATCATTCCACGTGATCATTCCACAGGATCATTCCACAGGATCATTCCACAGGATCATTCCACAGGATCATTCCACAGGATCATTCCACAGAATCATTCCACGGAATCATTCCACAGAATCACTCCTCAGGATCATTCCACGGAATCATTCCACAGAATCATTCCACAGGATCATTCCACAGAATCATTCCACAGGATCATTCCACAGAATCATTCCACAGCATCATTCCACAGGATCATTCCACGGAATCATTCCACAGAATCATTCCTCAGGATCATTCCACGGAATCATTCCACAGAATCACTCCTCAGGATCATTCCACGGAATCATTCCACAGAATCATTCCACAGGATCATTCCACAGAATCATTCCACAGGATCATTCCACAGGATCAAATCCACAGGATCATTCCACAGAATCATTCCACAGCATCATTCCACGGTAGGACACTATCACCAGCGTACAGATTTATAGATAGTATTATTATTAGAGACGTTATCCTCGGTTTCTATATGTTGGCAATATCATTGTTGACATTACGACTGAACAGAGACGATATATTTGAAACAGTAGTACCCTTAAAATGGAAAAAGAACTTCCAACCAACTCAGTCCACAAAAACAAAAAAACATATATATGTTGTTTTTAAAAAATAAATCCTCCAACCTCATTTGTCCCTCTGTTTGTCAGAAAAACCTAATTCTAATCCACAAACCTTCTCTTATCATAACGGGGCACTTTCCACCTTGATGTGTTTATTTGCATTCCATTTCACGAGGACGGATATTTTTCTCCTTCAATTATACCGAGTCAAACTTATCTTGTATTGTCATAACTTTTCTTGGATGTCAACTTTCAGGGATTCACACACAGGGGACAGCGCTGGCCTTTTGGGAGCCCTAAACCAGATTTGGTTGGGGGGCCCTTGATATGCAGTAGACAACCTTATCCAGTGCAACATACAGGAGCAATTAGGGTTGAGTACCTTGCTCAAGGGCACGTCGACATATTGTTCCTCAACCTAGTGGGTTGACAGAGCTCTGGTCAAAAGTGGAGGACTTCATTATTTGTCGCCTCGACATTTTAGTGGCCCCCTCCTCTTGACAGATCTGCACAAATTCTACACATTTTGCCATGCGGCTTGGAGAAAATGTTGCTGTTTTAAAGGTAGTTTTCTGCAATTCTACTTTTGCCACATTTTGCCATTTTGCCATGGGCGGAGGGAAAACCAATGCATTTTACTGCCAGTTTTACAGCTAATTACCTGCAATTCTACACATTTTGTAATTACTTATGCCACATTAATATTATCTGAGTGAGAATGACTAACAAAATGAATTGGGGCCCCCTGGAGTTTAGGGTCCCTGGGCACGTGCCTTGCATGCCCGGTCGGTATTCAGTCATGATAGATAGCGGGCTAAACTATCTACCAACCTAAATAATGTTATCTGACATGGCTAATTGAGTGACTGTCAGGTGACTGACAGAACAAGATAAAAACCTTTCAACACATTTTGAAAAATGTCACCTTGTGTATTCTACTCTTCTAACTCACGACAGTAAGTTTGATACCCCGACTGAGTTCGGGGCCCTCTAGCGGTAAGGGGCCCTAAACGACCGTTTCTGTCGCAGGTTTCCTGGAACCTTCCTGGATTCACAGATTGGCTGCAGTCGGCTCTTTGCCAATTTAACAGAAATGTAACATTTCCCCTCATACAGTAAAAGGATCAGTGCTGCGTACCAATTGGCATTTTATTCCCTATGTAGTGCACTACTTTTGACCAGGACCCATAGGGAATAGGATGCCATTATAGGGAATAGGAGGCGATTTGGGATGCAAGTCAGGTCCTGGCTCTAGCTACTCCCACGTGATTGATGAAAGATTAAAAGGATTGTTGAGATTGAAGGCCCGTTTAGCACCCAGCTGAGGAACAATTTCCAGTCATTGTGCCGGGGTCACTTTGCCCACCTACACCATGCAGATGACATTACTCACTGAGGAACACTGGGTCTGCGTTTGAAATGGCACCCTATCCCCTATTGGCACTGGTCAAAAGTAGTGCACTATGTAGGGAATAGGGTGCCAGTCTGGACAGAACCTGGGATAATGTAAAACGGATGTGAAAGAGGGAGTATTCGACTCGGCGATGAAGAGAGAGAGAGAGACGTGAGGAACGAGGATGAGGAACAGGCAATCATTTCTAATCAGCACCTCTGGAGGACAGGTGTCAGGTTCTGGTGTTAGGTTCTGGTGTCAGGTTCTGGTGTCAGGTACCGGTGTCAGGTTCTGGTGTCAGGTACTGGTGTCAGGCACTGGTGTCAGGTACTGGTGTCAGGTACTGGTGTCAGGCACTGGTGTCAGGTACTGGTGTCAGGTACCGGTGTTAGGTTCTGGTGTCAGGTTCCAGTGTCAGGTTCCGGTGTCAGGTTCTGGTGTCAGGTACCGGTGTCAGGTTCTGGTGTCAGGTTTTGGTGTCAGGTACTGGTGTCAGGTTCTGGTGTTAGGTTCTGGTGTCAGGTTCTGGTGTCAGGTTCTGGTGTCAGGTTCTGGTGTCAGGTTCTGGTGTCAGGTACCGGTGTCAGGTTCTGGTGTCAGGTACTGGTGTCAGGCACTGGTGTCAGGTACTGGTGTCAGGTACCGGTGTTAGGTTCTGGTGTCATATTCCAGTGTCAGGTTCCGGTGTCAGGTTCTGGTGTCAGGTACCGGTGTCAGGTTCTGGTGTCAGGTTTTGGTGTCAGGTTCTGGTGTCAGGTTCTGGTGTCAGGTACCGGTGTCAGGTTTTGGTGTCAGGTTCTGGTGTCAGGTTCTGGTGTCAGGTACTGGTGTCAGGCACTGGTGTCAGGTTCTGGTGTCAGGTACCGGTGTTAGGTTCTGGTGTCAGATTCCAGTGTCAGGTTCCGGTGTCAGGTTCTGGTGTCAGGTACCGGTGTCAGGTTCTGGTGTCAGGTTCTGGTGTCAGGTTCTGGTGTCAGGTTCTGGTGTCAGGTTCTGGTGTCAGGTACTGGTGTCAGGTACCGGTGTTAGGTTCTGGTGTCAGATTCCAGTGTCAGGTTCCGGTGTCAGGTTCTGGTGTCAGGTTCTGGTGTCAGGTTCTGGTGTCAGGTACCGGTGTCAGGTTCTGGTGTCAGGTACCGGTGTCAGGTTTTGGTGTCAGGTTCTGGTGTCAGGTTCTGGTGTCAGGTTCTGGTGTCAGGTTCTGGTGTCAGGTTCTGGTGTCAGGTCACGGTGTCAGGTTCTGGTGTCAGGTTCTGGTGTCAGGTTCTGGTGTCAGGTACCGGTGTCAGGTTTTGGTGTCAGGTTCTGGTGTCAGGTTCTGGTGTCAGGTACCGGTGTCAGGTTCTGGTGTCAGGTACCGGTGTCAGGTTTTGGTGTCAGGTTCTGGTGTCAGGTTCTGGTGTCAGGTTCTGGTGTCAGGTCACGGTGTCAGGTTCTGGTGTCAGGTTCTGGTGTCAGGTACCGGTGTCAGGTTCTGGTGTCAGGTTCTGGTGTCAGGTACCGGTGTCAGGTACCGGTGTCAGGTTCTGGTGTCAGGTACCGGTGTCAGGTTCTGGTGTCAGGTACCGGTGTCAGGTTCTGGTGTCAGGTTTTGGTGTCAGGTTCTGGTGTCAGGTTTTGGTGTCAGGTTCTGGTGTCAGGTACCGGTGTCAGGTTCTGGTGTCAGGTACCGGTGTCAGGTTCTGGTGTCAGGTACCGGTGTCAGGTTTTGGTGTCAGGTTCTGGTGTCAGGTTCTGGTGTCAGGTACTGGTGTCAGGCACTGGTGTCAGGTACTGGTGTCAGGTACCGGTGTTAGGTTCTGGTGTCAGATTCCAGTGTCAGGTTCCGGTGTCAGGTTCTGGTGTCAGGTACCGGTGTCAGGTTCTGGTGTCAGGTTCTGGTGTCAGGTACCGGTGTCAGGTTCTGGTGTCAGGTACCGGTGTCAGGTTTTGGTGTCAGGTTCTGGTGTCAGGTTCTGGTGTCAGGTTCTGGTGTCAGGTACCGGTGTCAGGTTCTGGTGTCAGGTACCGGTGTCAGGTTTTGGTGTCAGGTTCTGGTGTCAGGTTCTGGTGTCAGGTTCTGGTGTCAGGTCACGGTGTCAGGTTCTGGTGTCAGGTTCTGGTGTCAGGTTCTGGTGTCAGGTACCGGTGTCAGGTTCTGGTGTCAGGTTCTGGTGTCAGGTACCGGTGTCAGGTTCTGGTGTCAGGTTCTGGTGTCAGGTACCGGTGTCAGGTTCTGGTGTCAGGTTCTGGTGTCAGGTTCTGGTGTCAGGTTCTGGTGTCAGGTTCTGGTGTCAGGTACCGGTGTCAGGTTCTGGTGTCAGGTTCTGGTGTCAGGTACCGGTGTCAGGTTCTGGTGTCAGGTACTGGTGTCAGGTTCTGGTGTCAGGTTCTGGTGTCAGGTACCGGTGTCAGGTTCTGGTGTCAGGTTCTGGTGTCAGGTTCTGGTGTCAGGTACCGGTGTCAGGTTCTGGTGTCAGGTACCGGTGTCAGGTTCTGGTGTCAGGTACCGGTGTCAGGTATCGGTGTCAGGTCACGGTGTCAGGTTCTGGTGTCAGGTTCTGGTGTCAGGTTCTGGTGTCAGGTACCGGTGTCAGGTTCTGGTGTCAGGTTCTGGTGTCAGGTACCGGTGTCAGGTTCTGGTGTCAGGTACCGGTGTCAAGTACCGGTGTCAGGTTCTGGTGTCAGGTATCGGTGTCAGGTTCTGGTGTCAGGTTTTGGTGTCAGGTTCTGGTGTCAGGTTTTGGTGTCAGGTTCTGGTGTCAGGTACCGGTGTCAGGTTCTGGTGTCAGGTACCGGTGTCAGGTTTTGGTGTCAGGTTCTGGTGTCAGGTTCCGGTGTCAGGTTTTGGTGTCAGGTTCTGGTGTCAGGTACCGGTGTCAGGTTCTGGTGTCAGGTTCTGGTGTCAGGTTCTGGTGTCAGGTTCTGGTGTCAGGTACCGGTGTCAGGTATCGGTGTCAGGTTCTGGTGTCAGGTTCTGGTGTCAGGTTCTGGTGTCAGGTTCTGGTGTCAGGTACCGGTGTCAGGTTCTGGTGTCAGGTTCTGGTGTCAGGTACCGGTGTCAGGTTCTGGTGTCAGGTACTGGTGTCAGGTTCTGGTGTCAGGTTCTGGTGTCAGGTACCGGTGTCAGGTTCTGGTGTCAGGTTCTGGTGTCAGGTTCTGGTGTCAGGTACCGGTGTCAGGTTCTGGTGTCAGGTACCGGTGTTAGGTTCTGGTGTCAGGTTCTGGTGTCAGGTACCGGTGTCAGGTATCGGTGTCAGGTACCGGTGTCAGGTATCGGTGTCAGGTTCTGGTGTCAGGTTCTGGTGTCAGGTTCTGGTGTCAGGTACCGGTGTCAGGTTCTGGTGTCAGGTACCGGTGTTAGGTTCTGGTGTCAGGTTCTGGTGTCAGGTACCGGTGTCAGGTATCGGTGTCAGGTACCGGTGTCAGGTATCGGTGTCAGGTACCGGTGTCAGGTTCTGGTGTCAGGTTCTGGTGTCAGGTTCTGGTGTCAGGTACTGGTGTCAGGTACCGGTGTTAGGTTCTGGTGTCAGGTACCGGTGTCAGGTTCTGGTGTCAGGTATCGGTGTCAGGTTCTGGTGTCAGGTACCGGTGTCAGGTACCAGTGTCAGGTTCTGGTGTCAGGTACCGGTGTCAGGTACCAGTGTCAGGTTCTGGTGTCAGGTACCGGTGTCAGGTACCAGTGTCAGGTTCTGGTGTCAGGTACCGGTGTCAGGTTCTGGTGTCAGGTTCTGGTGTCAGGTACCGGTGTCAGGTACCGGTGTCAGGTACCGGTGTCAGGTTCTGGTGTCAGGTTCTGGTGTCAGGTACCGGTGTCAGGTACCGTGTCAGGTTCTGAGCTGTGGTCACAAAGTTAACAAGGAGATTAAAATGTAACCTTTATTTAACGAGACAAGTCAGTGAACAAATTCGTCTTTACAATGACAGCCTACTCCGGCCAAACCCGGATGACGCTGGGCCAATTGCGCGCCGCCCTATGGGACTCCCAATCATGGCCGGATGTCACACAGCCTGGAATTGAACCAGAGATTGTAGTGCCGCCTCTTGCACTGAGATGCCGTGCCTTAGACCGCTGCGACACTCGGAAGATGCCCCTGCCAGTGTGATGATGACACACAGATATCATGGGTCTGGAGCTTAGCCAAGTGATAACAGTAATAATACTGAGAATACTGACACTAGTGATAACTGTGATACCGTGATAATAGTGATATTATCACTAATATCATTGGTAATAGTGACAACAGTGACAATAGTGATAATAGTGATAACAGGGATAACAGGGATAACAGGGATCGCAGTAATACTAGTGACAATAGTGATAATTGTGACAATAGTGATACTAGTGATAACAGGGATAACAGGGATCGCAGTAATACTAGTGACAATAGTGATGACAGGGATAACAGGGATAACAGGGATCGCAGTAATACTAGTGATACTAGTGATGACAGGGTTAACAGGGATAACAGGGATAACAGGGATCGCAGTAATAGTAATGACAATAGTGATACTAGTGGCAATAGTGATAATTGTGACAATAGTGGTACTAGTGATACCAGGGATAACAGGGATAACAGTGATAACAGGGATCACATTAATACTAGTGATGACAGGGATAACAGGGATAACAGTGATAACAGGGATCGCAGTAATACTAATGACAATAGTGATACTAGTGGCAATAGTGATAATTGTGACAATAGTGGTACTAGTGATACCAGGGATAACAGGGATAACAGTGATAACAGGGATCGCATTAATACTAGTGACAATAGTGATACTAGTGGCAATAGTGATAATTGTGACAATAGTGATAACAGTGATAACAGGGATCGCAGTAATACTTGTGACAATTTTTATTTATTTATTTATTTCACCTTTATTTAACCAGGTAGGCTAGTTGAGAACAAGTTCTCATTTGCAACTGCGACCTGGCCAAGATAAAGCATAGCAGTGTGAACAGACAACACAGAGTTACACATGGAGTAAACAATTTAGCAAGTCAATAACACAGTAGAAAAAAATGGGCAGTCTATATACAATGTGTGAAAAGGCATGAGGAGGTAGGCTAATAATAACGCAGATTAACACTGGTGATAAATGATCAGATGGGCATGTACAGGTAGAGATATTGGTGTGCAAAAGAGCAGAAAAGTAAATAAATAAAAACAGTATAAAAACAGTATGGGAATGAGGTAGGTGAAAAAGGGTGAGCTATATACCAATAGTGATAACAGTGACAGCAGAGATAAGTGACAATTGTGATAATAGTGATAATGATGATGATAACATTGATAATAGTTATAGTAGTGATAACAGTGACAATAGTGATACTAGTTATAACGTTGCTAATAGTTATACCAGTGATACTAGTGATACTAGTTATAACGTTGCTAATAGTTATACCAGTGATACTAGTCATACTAGTTATAACGTTGCTAATAGTTATACCAGTGATACTAGTGATACTAGTTATAACGTTGCTAATAGTTATACCAGTGATACTAGTCATACTAGTTATAACGTTGCTAATAGTTATACCAGTGATACTAGTGATAACGGTATCAACGTCAATAACGGTGACAACGACTATAATGGTGATAATAGCGATAACGGTATTAACGGTGAAAGCAGCGATAACAGTGATAACAGTCAGAATAGTGATAACGGTGATAACAGTGATAACAGTGACAATAGTGAGAATAGTGATAACGGTGATAACAGTGATAACAGGGATAATAGTAATAGCAATAATGGTATTAACGGTGAAAGCAGCGATAACAGTGACAATAGTGAGAATAGTGATAACGGTGATAACAGTGATAGCGTTGATAGTAGTGAGAATATTGATAAAGGTGATAACAGTGATAACAGTGATAATAGTGATAACGGCGATAACAGTGATAACAGTAATAATACTGATAATACTGACACTAGTGGTAACTGTGATACCGTGATAATAGTGATATTATCACTAATGACATTGGTAATAGTGATAATAGTGACAACAGTGATAATAGTGATAGCAGGGATAACAGTGATAACAGGGATACCGGCGATAACAGTGATAATAGTGATAACACTGATACCGGTGATAACAGTGATAACACTGATACCGGTGATTACAGTGATAACAGTGATAATAGTGATAACGGCGATAACAGTGATAACAGTAATAATACTGATAATACTGACACTAGTGGTAACTGTGATACCGTGATAATAGTGATATTATCACTAATGACATTGGTAATAGTGATAATAGTGACAACAGTGATAATAGTGATAATAGTGATAGCAGGGATAACAGTGATAACAGTGATAACAGTGATAACAGGGATAACAGTAATAACAGGGATCGCAGTAATACTAGTGACAATAGTGATAACTGTGATACCGTGATAATAGTGATATTATCACTAATAACATTGGTAATAGTGATAATAGTGACAACAGTGAACAATACTAGTTATAACGTTGCTAATAGTTATAATAGTTATACCAGTGACACTAGTGATACTAGTGATAACGGTGACAGCGGTGATACTAGTGATAACAGCGATAACGGTGATAATAGTGATAACGATGACAATAGCGCCAACGGCGATAACAGCGATAACAGCGATAGCAGCGACAACGCCGATAACAGTGATAACAGCGATAACAGTGATAATAGCGATAACGGTGATAACGGTGATAGTAGTGATAACAGCGATAACGGCGATAATAGCGATAACAGCGATAACAGTGATAGCAGCGACAACGGCGATAACAGTGATAACGCCGATAACAGTGATAGTAGTGATAACAGCGATAACGGTGATAGTAGTGATAACAGCGATAACGGTGATAATAGCGATAACAGCGATAGCAGCGACAACGGCGATAACAGTGATAACGCCGATAACAGCGATAGTAGTGATAACAGCGATAACGGTGATAGTAGTGCCAACAGCGATAACGGTGATAACAGTGATAACGCCGAAAACAGTGATAACGCCGACAACAGTGATAACGCCGATAACAGTGATAACGGTGACAATAGCGATAACGATGATACCAGTGACAACGGCGATAACAGCGACAACGCCAATAGTGATAATAGTGATAACGGTGATAAGTGATAACGGTGATAACAGTGATAACAGTGATAGCTTAGAGTACATTACCAATACTGTCTAATAGACACCAGTTTAGAGTAAATGACCAATACTGTCTAATAAAACACCAGTTTAGAGTACATTACCAAAACTGTCTAATAGACACCAGTTTAGAGTACATTACCAATACTGTCTAATAAAACACCAGTTTAGAGTACATTACCAATACTGTCTAATAGACACCAGTTTAGAGTACATTACCAATACTGTCTAATAGACACCAGCTTAGAATACATTACCAATACTGTCTAATAGACACCAGCTTAGAGTACATTACCAATACTGTCTAATAAACACCAGTTTAGAGTACATTACCAATACTGTCTAATAAACACCAGCTTAGAGTACATTACCAATACTGTCTAATAAAACACCAGTTTAGAGTACATTACCAATACTGTCTAATAAACACCAGCTTAGAGTACATTACCAATACTGTCTAATAAACACCAGCTTAGAGTACATTACCAATACTGTCTAATAAACACCAGCTTAGAGTACATTACCAATACTGTCTAATAAAACACCAGCTTAGAGTACATTACCAATACTGTAATACTGTATTTCCCCCATGTGAAACCCTGGATGTACAGATTTTGAAACCACTTCCATCTGCACAACCAGCTTGGCAGCTCTGTGGATGGAGACATATGACTAGCGGTGGCCGAGGGAGATAACGTCAACATCAAGTAGCAATGTTGTACTTTGCTGCCTGACTGTGTGCAAGCTGATGGGGGTGGGGGGGTGAGAGTCCCCAGGGTATGTGTGTAGTGGGTAGTGTGTGTGTTTTAACTGTCCAAACACTGCATTAAGTCACAGCTCAATCTTACTCAAACAGTCTTGAAGGAGTTCCCACATATGCTGAGCACTTGTTGGTTGCTTTTCCTTCACTCTGCGGTCCAACTGAACCCAAACCATCTGAATTGGGTTGAGGTCGGGTGATTGTGGAGGACAGGTCATTTGATGCAGCACTCCATCACTCTCATTCTTGGTCAAATAGCCCTCAATAGCCTGGAGGTGTGTTGGGTCATTGTCCTGTTGAAAAATAAATGATAGTCCCACTAAGTGCAAACCAGATGGCATGGTGTATCGCTGCAGAATGCTGTGGTAGCCATGCTGGTTAAGTGTGTCTTGAATTGTAAATCAATCACAGACAGTGTCATCAGCAAAGCACCCCCACACCATCACACCTCCTCCTCCATGCTTCACTGTGGGAACCACACATGCAGAGATCATCTGTTCACTCACCCTGTGTCATATTTTGATCCAAAAAGTTATTGAAATTTTCCGGATTGACTGATCTTCATGTCTTAAAGTAATGATGGACTGTTGTTTCTCTTTGCTTATTTGAGCTGTTCTTGCCATAATTTGTGGAATTCATTCTTAATGCATTTGACCTAATCACTTGTGTTGTGACATGGTAGGGGCGGTATACAGAAGAAAACCCTATTTGGTATAAGATCAAGTCCATATTAAGTTTTAACAAGGGACACGTTCATTGAAATGCATTCCACCTCGTGAAGCTGGTTGAGAGAATGCCAAGAGTGTGCAAAGCTGTCATCAAGGCAAAGGGTGGCTACTTTGAAGAATCACAAATATAAAATATATGTTTGATTTGTTTAACACTTTTCTGGTTACTACATGACTCCATATGTGTTATTTCATAGTGTTGATGTCTTCACTGTTATTCTACAATGTAGAAAACAGTAAAAATAAAGAAAACCCTGGAATGAGTAGGTGTGTCCAAACTTTTGACTGGTACTGTATATATATTTATACTCTGGTCTCCGATATTGCACATCCTAATATATGTATATATTTCTTAAATCCATTATTTTACTTTTAGGGAGGGTAGCCTAGTGGTTAGAACGTTGGACTAGTAACCGAAAGGTTGCAAGATCGAATCCCCAAGCTGACAAGGTTAAATCTGTCGTTCTGCCCCCTGAACAAGGCAGTTAACCCACTGTTCCTAGGCCGCTACAACAGTGTCTGGTAGGGCATTGAGACGGAGTATCCACGACAACAGTGTCTGGTAGAGCATTGAGACGGAGTATCCACGACAACAGTGTCTGGTAGAGCATTGAGACGGAGTATCCACGACAACAGTGTCTGGTAGGGCATCGAGACGGAGTATCCACGACAACAGTGTCTGGTAGAGCATTGAGACGTAGTATCCACGACAACAGTGTCTGGTAGGGCATCGAGACGGAGTATCCACGACAACAGTGTCTGGTAGAGCATTGAGACGGAGTATCCACGACAACAGTGTCTGGTAGGGCATCGAGACGGAGTATCCACGACAACAGTGTCTGGTAGGGCATTGAGACGGAGTATCCACGACAACAGTGTCTGGTAGGGCATCGAGACGTAGTATCCACGACAACAGTGTCTGGTAGGGCATTGAGACGGAGTATCCACGACAACAGTGTCTGGTAGAGCATCGAGACGGAGTATCCACGACAACAGTGTCTGGTAGAGCATTGAGACGTAGTATCCACGACAACAGTGTCTGGTAGGGCATCGAGACGGAGTATCCACGACAACAGTGTCTGGTAGAGCATTGAGACGGAGTATCCACGACAACAGTGTCTGGTAGAGCATTGAGACAGAGTATCCACGACAACAGTGTCTGGTAGAGCATTGAGACGGAGTATCCACGACAACAGTGTCTGGTAGGGCATTGAGACGGAGTATCCACGACAACAGTGTCTGGTAGGGCATTGAGACGGAGTATCCACGACAACAGTGTCTGGTAGGGCATCGAGACGGAGTATCCACGACAACAGTGTCTGGTAGAGCATCGAGACGGAGTATCCACGACAACAGTGTCTGGTAGGGCATTGAGACGGAGTATCCACGACAACAGTGTCTGGTAGGGCATTGAGACGGAGTATCCACGACAACAGTGTCTGGTAGGGCATTGAGACGGAGTATCCACGACAACAGTGTTTGGTAGGGCATTGAGACGGAGTATCCACGACAACAGTGTCTGGTAGAGCATTGAGACGGAGTATCCACGACAACAGTGTCTGGTAGAGCATTGAGACGGAGTATCCACGACAACAGTGTCTGGTAGGGCATTGAGACGGAGTATCCACGACAACAGTGTCTGGTAGGGCATTGAGACAAAGTATCCACGACAACAGTGTCTGGTAGGGCATCGAGACGGAGTATCCACGACAACAGTGTCTGGTAGGGCATTGAGACAAAGTATCCACGACAACAGTGTCTGGTAGGGCATTGAGACGGAGTATCCACGACAACAGTGTCTGGTAGAGCATTGAGACGGAGTATCCACGACAACAGTGTCTGGTAGAGCATTGAGACGGAGTATCCACGACAACAGTGTCTGGTAGGGCATTGAGACGGAGTATCCACGACAACAGTGTCTGGTAGAGCATTGAGACGGAGTATCCACGACAACAGTGTCTGGTAGAGCATTGAGACGGAGTATCCACGACAACAGTGTCTGGTAGGGCATTGAGACGGAGTATCCACGACAACAGTGTCTGGTAGAGCATTGAGACGGAGTATCCACGACAACAGTGTCTGGTAGGGCATTGAGACGGAGTATCCACGACAACAGTGTCTGGTAGGACATCGAGACGGAGTATCCACGACAACAGTGTCTGGTAGGGCATTGAGACGGAGTATCCACGACAACAGTGTCTGGTAGAGCATTGAGACGGAGTATCCACGACAACAGTGTCTGGTAGGGCATTGAGACGGAGTATCCACGACAACAGTGTCTGGTAGGGCATTGAGACGGAGTATCCACGACAACAGTGTCTGGTAGGGCATTGAGACGGAGTATCCACGACAACAGTGTCTGGTAGAGCATTGAGACTGAGTATCCACGACAACAGTGTCTGGTAGGACATCGAGACGGAGTATCCACGACAACAGTGTCTGGTAGGACATCGAGACGGAGTATCCACGACAACAGTGTCTGGTAGGGCATTGAGACGGAGTATCCACGACAACAGTGTCTGGTAGAGCATTGAGACGGAGTATCCACGACAACAGTGTCTGGTAGGGCATTGAGACGGAGTATCCACGACAACAGTGTCTGGTAGGGCATTGAGACGGAGTATCCACGACAACAGTGTCTGGTAGGGCATTGAGACGGAGTATCCACGACAACAGTGTCTGGTAGGGCATTGAGACAAAGTATCCACGACAACAGTGTCTGGTAGGGCATCGAGACGGAGTATCCACGACAACAGTGTCTGGTAGGGCATTGAGACAAAGTATCCACGACAACAGTGTCTGGTAGGGCATTGAGACGGAGTATCCACGACAACAGTGTCTGGTAGAGCATTGAGACGGAGTATCCACGACAACAGTGTCTGGTAGAGCATTGAGACGGAGTATCCACGACAACAGTGTCTGGTAGGGCATTGAGACGGAGTATCCACGACAACAGTGTCTGGTAGAGCATTGAGACGGAGTATCCACGACAACAGTGTCTGGTAGAGCATTGAGACGGAGTATCCACGACAACAGTGTCTGGTAGGGCATTGAGACGGAGTATCCACGACAACAGTGTCTGGTAGGGCATTGAGACGGAGTATCCACGACAACAGTGTCTGGTAGGGCATTGAGACGGAGTATCCACGACAACAGTGTCTGGTAGGGCATTGAGACGGAGTATCCACGACAACAGTGTCTGGTAGAGCATTGAGACGGAGTATCCACGACAACAGTGTCTGGTAGAGCATTGAGACGGAGTATCCACGACAACAGTGTCTGGTAGGGCATTGAGACGGAGTATCCACGACAACAGTGTCTGGTAGGGCATCGAGACGGAGTATCCACGACAACAGTGTCTGGTAGGGCATTGAGACAAAGTATCCACGACAACAGTGTCTGGTAGGGCATCGAGACGGAGTATCCACGACAACAGTGTCTGGTAGGGCATCGAGACAAAGTATCCACGACAACAGTGTCTGGTAGAGCATTGAGACGGAGTATCCACGACAACAGTGTCTGGTAGGGCATTGAGACGGAGTATCCACGACAACAGTGTCTGGTAGAGCATTGAGACGGAGTATCCACGACAACAGTGTCTGGTAGGGCATTGAGACGGAGTATCCACGACAACAGTGTCTGGTAGGGCATCGAGACGGAGTATCCACGACAACAGTGTCTGGTAGAGCATTGAGACGGAGTATCCACGACAACAGTGTCTGGTAGAGCATTGAGACGGAGTATCCACGACAACAGTGTCTGGTAGGGCATTGAGACAAAGTATCCACGACAACAGTGTCTGGTAGAGCATTGAGACGGAGTATCCACGACAACAGTGTCTGGTAGGGCATTGAGACGGAGTATCCACGACAACAGTGTCTGGTAGAGCATTGAGACGGAGTATCCACGACAACAGTGTCTGGTAGAGCATTGAGACGGAGTATCCACGACAACAGTGTCTGGTAGGGCATTGAGACAAAGTATCCACGACAACAGTGTCTGGTAGAGCATTGAGACGGAGTATCCACGACAACAGTGTCTGGTAGGGCATTGAGACGGAGTATCCACGACAACAGTGTCTGGTAGAGCATTGAGACGGAGTATCCACGACAACAGTGTCTGGTAGGGCATCGAGACGGAGTATCCACGACAACAGTGTCTGGTAGGGCATTGAGACGGAGTATCCACGACAACAGTGTCTGGTAGGGCATCGAGACGGAGTATCCACGACAACAGTGTCTGGTAGAGCATTGAGACGGAGTATCCACGACAACAGTGTCTGGTAGGGCATTGAGACGAAGTATCCACGACAACAGTGTCTGGTAGGGCATTGAGACGGAGTATCCACGACAACAGTGTCTGGTAGAGCATTGAGTATCCTCTAAGGGTGCCATTTGGAACGAAGCCTCTGACAGAGACCTGTATTACAGGAGATGATGGCACGTTGACACCGGCCACTTTGGATCCACTGTGACTGACAAACGGAATGGTGACTGTATTATACCGGAAAATAAATGCTACCATAATCGCAATGAATAAAATAATGGATGAATGAAATTCATTGAGGGAGGGATTTCTATTTGACTATATTATACTGTAAAATCGACTGTATTATACTGTAAAATCGCCTGTATTATAAACAAACGGAATGGTGACTGGATATTAGATTCTCTGTCTGCGTTCTGACAGCATCTTCTCCTCTCCTCCCCTCTTCTCAGTATATCATTTCATACTTTCCCCCTGTAAAGGGTTAATGGTAATTATTATTCCTGTCGGTAATTGTCTTAATTACAGTGAAAGAGCTCTCTCTAATTCCACAAGATCTCTGTTCCCCTCTTTGTCAGTTCCTGAATGGTAACTAATTGTTGTCAGAAGTTATTTCAGGCTTTGATGATAACAGTTTCCTGCAGTAAGAGAAACCATTGATGTCTCACTTCGGAACAAAACAAACGAAGCTAATGTTAAATCACATTGGCATATGAGAGCTGAGAGAGTTCGCAGGTCATTCAAGTGGAAGTGCAGAATGTCTACATTTAGAGTTGTGAATTAAATATACAACTACGTATATATATATATATATATACACACACACTGGGGAGAACAAGTATTTGATACACTGCCGATTTTGCAGGTTTTCCTACTTACAAAGCATGTAGAGGTCTGTAATTTTTATCATAGGTACACTTCAACTGTGAGAGACAGAATCTAAAACAAAAATCCAGAAAATTACATTATATGATTTTTAAGTAATTAATTTGCATTTTATTGCATGACATAAGTATTTGATACATGAGAAAAGCAGAACTTAATATTTGGTATAGAAACCTTTGTTTGCAATTACAGAGATTACAGAGGTCCCCCCCCCCAGCAGGGGGCGCTGCAGGATTTTAATCCATGACGGCGTAGTGTGTTACTAATGGTTTTCTTTGAGACTGTGGTCCCAGCTCTCTTCAGGTCATTGACCAGGTCCTGCCGTGTAGTTCTGGGCTGATCCCTCACCTTCCTCATGATCATTGATGCCCCACGAGGTGAGATCTTGATTAGAGCCCCAGACTGAGGGTGATTGACCGTCATCTTGAACTTCTCCCATTTTCTAATAATTGCGCCAACAGTTGTTGCCATCTCACCAAGCTGCTTGCCTATTGTCCTGTAGCCCATCCTAGCCTTGTGCAGGTCTACAATTGTATCCCTGCTGTCCTTACACAGCTCTCTGGTCTTGGCCATTGTGGGGAGGTTGGAGTCTGCTTGATCGAGTGTGTGGACAGGTGTCTTTTATACAGGTAACGAGTTCAAACAGGTGCAGTTAATACAGTTAATGAGTGGAGAACAGGAGGGCTTCTTAAAGAAAAACTAACAGGTCTGTGAGAGCCGGAATTCTTACTGGTTGGTTGGTGATCAAATACTTATGTCATGCAATAAAATGCAAATTAATTACTTAAAAATCATACAATGTGATTTTCTGGATTTTTGTTTTAGATTCCGTCTCTCACAGTTGAAGTGTACCTATGATAAAAATTACAGACCTCTACATGCTTTGTAAGTAGGAAAACCTGCAGAATCGGCAGTGTATCAAATACATGTTCTCCCCACTGTATATAGAAAGGTTCAGAACCTTTAGCGATATACAGTATCTCATCCTCCAAGGCTGCATATCCGCAATCAGAACATAGATACGCACTCAGAACATAGATCCGCAATCAGAACACAGATCCGCAATCAGAACATAGATCCACAATCAGAACACACATCCACACTCAGAACACACATCCACACTCAGAACACACATCCACACTCAGAACACACATCCACACTCAGAACACACATCCACACTCAGAACACACATCCACACTCAGAACACACATCCACACTCAGAACACACCTCTCCAACCAAAACACACATCTCCACTCAGAACACACATCCACACTCAGAACATAGATCCGCACTCAGAACATAGATCCGCACTCAGAACACACCTCTCCAACCAAAACACACATCTCCACTCAGAACACACATCCACACTCAGAACATAGATCCGCACTCAGAACATAGATCCGCACTCAGAACATAGATCCGCACTCAGAACACACATCCACACTCAAAACACACATCCACACTCAAAACACACATCCACACTCAAAACATACATCTCCACTCAGAACACACATATCCACTCAGAACACATATATATATGACTGCATTGCACACTTCTACCTGAAAATGAGCATAATTTTTCTTAGATTATTTTGTTGTATTCGCTCTATTTGCCTGTCTTCTCAATGTACTGTTGATCAATACCAGACATTACATTGTGTTGCATTACAACCACCTTCCTGTATAAAGCCCCCAGTACCCATTTAGACCGGCCTAACATCATAACCTTGGTCTATTGTGGCTCGCCAAACTAAATGTGAAGTGTTGTCCACACTCAAAACACACATCCACACTCAGAACACACATCCACACTCAGAACACACACACACCTCCCCACTCAGAACACACATCCACACTCAGAACACACATCCACACTCAGAACACACATCCACACTCGGAACACACATCCACACTCAGAACACACATCCACACTCAGAACACACACACACCTCCCCACTCAGAACACACATCCACACTCAGAACACACATCCACACTCAGAACACACATCCACACTCGGAACACACATCCACACTCAGAATACACATCCACACTCAGAACACACATCCACACTCAGAACACACACACACCTCCCCACTCAGAACACACATCCACACTCAGAACACACATCCACACTCAGAACACACATCCACACTCGGAACACACATCCACACTCGGAACACACATCCACACTCAGAACACACATCCACACTCAGAACACACATCCACACTCAGAACACACATCCACACTCAGAATACACATCCACACTCAGAACACACATCCACACTCAGAATACACATCCACACTCAGAACACACATCCACACTCAGAACACACATCCACACTCAGAACACACATCCACACTCAGAATACACATCCACACTCAGAACACACATCCACACTCAGAACACACATCCACACTCAGAACACACATCCACACTCGGAACACACATCCACACTCAGAATACACATCCACACTCAGAACACACATCCACACTCAGAATACACATCCACACTCAGAACACACATCCACACTCAGAACACACATCCACACTCAGAACACACACACACCTCCCCACTCAGAACACACATCCACACTCGGAACACACATCCACACTTGGAACATAGATCCACACTCAGAACACACATCCACACTCGGAACATAGATCCACACTCAGAACACACATCCACACTCGGAACATAGATCCACACTCAGAACACACATATCCACTCAGAACACACATCCACACTCAGAACACATCTAGTATAATGTGTCTTCGGGGGGTGTGATTCTCATAAAATAAAAGCAATTATGCACATCTGTAAAATACATACAATCATATCTGAAGTCTATTCACCTCCTGTCCAATACATTTTTATATTAACATGAATATCTGCTCGATGAAACACCAATGAAAGTACGATAGTGAGCTTGAAATGGGAAACGTAAATGTGAAATGTAAAATGTGATTCAATCTGATATTCAATGATTCAAATGTACAGTACAAGCCGTGCATGTCAACAACCATAATCTGTTATTAATCCACCGCACAACAACCATAATCTGTTATTAATCCACCGCACAACAACCATAATCTGTTATTAATCCACCGCACAACAACCATAATCTGTTATTAATCCACCGCACAACAACCATAATCTGTTATTAATCCACCGCACAACAACCATAATCTGTTATTAATCCACCGCACAACAACCATAATCTGTTATTAATCCACCGCACAACAACCATAATCTGTTATTAATCCACCGCACAACAACCATAATCTGTTATTAATCCACCGCACAACAACCATAATCTGTTATTAATCCACCGCACAACAACCATAATCTGTTATTAATCCACCGCACAACAACCATAATCTGTTATTAATCCACCGCACAACAACCATAATCTGTTATTAATCCACCGCACAACAACCATAATCTGTTATTAATCCACCGCACACCTTCGGGAACATATTCAACGCGTTCTCTCGAAGGATGCCGTTCCGGTAACTCTTCCGTTATTTATAAAAATAAAAATAAACTGTTTAAATCCACCAGTAGGTCTAAACTACACCATTTTACCCAACATCCTCAAACGGATGTCGTTTTAGTGATCTTCCTCTTAAAGCGAGGAGACAAAATGCAAATGAAGTTATATCTCCTAGCTGATTATCACAACGTAACACCAGGGTCTGTGTCCCAAATGACACGCTCTTCCTTACGTAGTGCACTACTTTAGACATAGGGCCAATAGGGAATAGGGTACCATTTGAGAGCATGTCAACAGTAGCCAGCAGCTACAACATGTCAACTTCTCAGAAGCTCAAGAGGGTACCACTATTGATGTGTTGCACGTGAACTCAGATCCTTACATGACCCTCCCTATGTGATAGAAAAATTTACATATTGACCTGGTTTATTTTTTAAATAATTAATAGTTAACTAATAGTAAGACATTTCTGTCCTGTTAGTGTCTGTGTCTCCACTCTAGTTCCCTGCAGCTAATCTGGGCCTATGGTCACCTGAGATGGCTTGAGCTGACAAACGAGTTAAAGACTACATAACATATACAATAATGTGTTTTACTAGAGATAGCTTAGGTCTAGAACAATCCCTCGTTGTCTTAAAATCATCCTTGCATCTGGGAAACTAAGCCAGGGTTAAGACAACAACCCACGGGCGGATAACGACAGGATGAACCCAGAGTGGCTTATGATGCTCCTTGGGAGGGGTTTGAACCAATCACGACGAAGCATTCTTAGTGTCAGCGATATATAGTACTCTGCATTTGTGTAAAGGTTGGGCTACTCGGTCCAACACTCACGGGTGGGCGGGTCGACCAGCCTCATTACTGCAACAATTAATCGATATGAAATAAAGATGATTATTTGAAGAAATTACCAAATCTCTCTCAGTACCGAATTTCCGCTACACCTATTGATGTGCTGAACGTTTCCTCAGATCTCTACATAAAAGGTCTACAAGACCAGCATAGTAGTGAAATAAAAAAAAACAAGTCTCTGTGTCAGAAATGGCACACTCTTCCCTATACAGTGCACTACTTGTGACCAGGGCTTGCATAGTGCACTATATAGGAAGTCGGGTGCTAATTTCAGAGGAACCCTTTTTTTTTAATACGGATTAAAATAGGAAGGATAGAGGGACGATGATGAATGGACGATCAGCAGGGTTTAACATTGTTTCAGTACAAACGAAAGACAGACAATAAAATAATTAGGTTATAATTGATCTTTACAGCTCTATCTGACATCAACCGAAGCCTGAAGCTAAGTCCCAAGTGGCACCCTATGTGCTATGTAGTGCACTACTTGTGACCAGGACCCATAGGACTCTGGTCAAAAGTAGTGCACTTGGGTAGGGAATAGGGTTCCATTTTGGACCACTTCCTGTGTGACCTACAGAACAGCCCCAGTAGCTGGTAGAGAACATATAGCATAGTAATGACAACACTTCACATTTAGTTTGGCGAGCCACAATAGACCAAGGTTATGATTTTAGGCCGGTCTAAATGGGTACTGGGGGCTTTATACAGGAAGGTGGTTGTAATGGAACACAATGTAATGTCTGGTATTGATCAACAGTACATTGAGAAGACAGGCAAATAGAGCGAATACAACAAAATAATCTAAGAAAAATTATGCTCATTTTCAGGTAGAAGTGTGCAATGCAGTCATATATATATATATAATAATAATATATATATTATTATATATATATACATGTATATACAGACAATCCAATGCTTCCTATCAATGTAACATGGTTATCCTGTCAATGTAACATGGTTATCCTATCAATGTAACATGGTTATCCTATCAATGTAACATGGTTATCCTATCAATGTAACATGGTTATCCTATCAATGTAACATGGTTATCCTATCAATGTAACATGGGTATCCTATCAATGCTTCCTGTCAATGTAACATGGTTATCCTATCAATGTAACATGGTTATCCTATCAATGTAACATGGTTATCCTATCAATGTAACATGGTTATCCTATCAATGTAACATGGTTATCCTATCAATGTAACATGGTTATCATATCAATGTAACATGGGTATCCTATCAATGCATCCTATCAATGTAACATGGTTATCCTATCAATGTAACATGGTTATCCTATCAATGTAACATGGTTATCATATCAATGTAACATGGTTATCCTATCAATGCTTCCTGTCAATGTAACATGGTTATCCTATCAATGTAACATGGTTATCCTATCAATGTAACATGGTTATCCTATCAATGTAACATGGTTATCCTATCAATGCTTCCTGTCAATGTAACATGGTTATCCTATCAATGTAACATGGTTATCCTATCAATGTAACATGGTTATCCTATCAATGTAACATGGTTATCCTATCAATGTAACATGGTTATCCTATCAATGCTTCCTGTCAATGTAACATGGTTATCCTATCAATGCTTCCTGTCAATGTAACATGGTTATCCTATCAATGTAACATGGTTATCCTATCAATGTAACATGGTTATCCTATCAATGTAACATGGTTATCCTATCAATGCATCCTATCAATGTAACATGGTTATCCTATCAATGTAACATGGTTATCCTATCAATGCTTCCTATCAATGTAACATGGTTATCCTATCAATGTAACATGGTTATCCTATCAATGTAACATGGTTATCCTATCAATGCTTCCTATCAATGTAACATGGTTATCCTATCAATGTAACATGGTTATCCTATCAATGTAACATGGGTATCCTATCAATGCTTCCTGTCAATGTAACATGGTTATCCTATCAATGTAACATGGTTATCCTATCAATGTAACATGGTTATCCTATCAATGCTTCCTATCAATGTAACATGGTTATCCTATCAATGTAACATGGTTATCCTATCAATGTAACATGGTTATCCTATCAATGTAACATGGTTATCCTATCAATGCTTCCTATCAATGTAACATGGTTATCCTATAAATGCTTCCTATCAATGTAACATGGTTATCCTATCAATGTAACATGGTTATCCTATCAATGTAACATGGTTATCCTATCAATGTAACATGGTTATCCTATCAATGCTTCCTATCAATGTAACATGGTTATCCTATCAATGCATCCTATCAATGTAACATGGTTATCCTATCAATGTAACATGGTTATCCTATCAATGCTTCCTATCAATGTAACATGGTTATCCTATCAATGTAACATGGTTATCATATCAATGCTTCCTATCAATGTAACATGGTTATCCTATCAATGTAACATGGTTATCCTATCAATGCTTCCTATCAATGTAACATGGTTATCCTATCAATGTAACATGGTTATCCTATCAATGCTTCCTATCAATGTAACATGGTTATCCTATCAATGTAACATGGTTATCCTATCAATGTAACATGGTTATCCTATCAATGTAACATGGTTATCATATCAATGTAACATGGTTATCCTATCAATGCTTCCTGTCAATTTAACATGGTTATCCTATCAATGTAACATGGTTATCCTATCAATGTAACATGGTTATCCTATCAATGCTTCCTGTCAATGTAACATGGTTATCCTATCAATGTAACATGGTTATCCTATCAATGCTTCCTGTCAATGTAACATGGTTATCCTATCAATGTAACATGGTTATCCTATCAATGCTTCCTATCAATGTAACATGGTTATCCTATCAATGTAACATGGTTATCCTATCAATGTAACATGGTTATCATATCAATGTAACATGGTTATCCTATCAATGCTTCCTGTCAATGTAACATGGTTATCCTATCAATGTAACATGGTTATCCTATCAATGTAACATGGTTATCATATCAATGTAACATGGTTATCCTATCAATGTAACATGGTTATCCTATCAATGCTTCCTGTCAATGTAACATGGTTATCCTATCAATGTAACATGGTTATCCTATCAATGTAACATGGTTATCATATCAATGTAACATGGTTATCCTATCAATGTAACATGGTTATCATATCAATGTAACATGGTTATCCTATCAATGTAACATGGTTATCATATCAATGTAACATGGTTATCATATCAATGTAACATGGTTATCCTATCAATGCTTCCTGTCAATGTAACATGGTTATCCTATCAATGCAACATGGTTATCCTATCAATGCTTCCTGTCAATGTAACATGGTTATCCTATCAATGTAACATGGTTATCCTATCAATGCTTCCTATCAATGTAACATGGTTATCCTATCAATGTAACATGGTTATCCTATCAATGTAACATGGTTATCCTGTCAATGTAACATGGTTATCCTATCAATGCTTCCTGTCAATGTAACATGGTCATCCTATCAATGTAACATGGTTATCCTATCAATGCTTCCTATCAATGTAACATGGTTATCCTATCAATGTAACATGGTTATCCTATCAATGTAACATGGTTATCCTATCAATGCTTCCTATCAATGTAACATGGTTATCCTATCAATGTAACATGGTTATCCTATCAATGCTTCCTATCAATGTAACATGGTTATCCTATCAATGTAACATGGTTATCCTATCAATGTAACATGGTTATCCTATCACACACACATCTGTAAATAGAAGTGATAGAGCTACGGTATATCACAGTGAACGAGCCAGCCAGTAGTCAGAGTAGCCACTAGCATTTAGCCAAACCAGCCAGTAGTCATAGTAGCCACTAGCATTTAGCCACTAGCATTTAGCCAAACCAGCCAGTAGTCATAGTAGCCACTAGCATTTAGCCAAACCAGCCAGTAGTCATAGTAGCCACTAGCATTTAGCCAAACCAGCCAGTAGTCATAGTAGCCGCTAGCATTTAGCCAAACCAGCCAGTAGTCATAGTCGCCACTAGCATTTAGCCAAACCAGCCAGTAGTCATAGTAGCCACTAGCATTTAGCCAAACCAGCCAGTAGTCATAGTAGCCACGAGCATTTAGCAAAGCCAGCCAGTAGTCATAGTAGCCACTAGCATTTAGCCAAACCAGCCAGTAGTCATAGTAGCCACTAGCATTTAGCCAAACCAGCCAGTAGTCATAGTAGCCGCTAGCATTTAGCCAAACCAGCCAGTAGTCATAGTCGCCACTAGCATTTAGCCAAACCAGCCAGTAGTCATAGTAGCCACTAGCATTTAGCCAAACTAGCCAGTAGTCATAGTAGCCACGAGCATTTAGCAAAGCCAGCCAGTAGTCATAGTAGCCACTAGCATTTAGCCAAACCAGCCAGTAGTCATAGTAGCCACGAGCATTTAGCAAAGCCAGCCAGTAGTCATAGTAGCCACTAGCATTTAGCCAAACCAGCCAGTAGTCATAGTAGCCACTAGCATTTAGCCAAACCAGCCAGTAGTCATAGTAGCCGCTAGCATTTAGCCAAACCAGCCAGTAGTCATAGTCGCCACTAGCATTTAGCCAAACCAGCCAGTAGTCATAGTAGCCACTAGCATTTAGCCAAACTAGCCAGTAGTCATAGTAGCCACGAACGAGCATTTAGCAAAGCCAGCCAGTAGTCATAGTAGCCACTAGCATTTAGCCAAACCAGCCAGTCATCATAGTAGCCACTAGCATTTAGCAAAGCCAGCCAGTAGTCATAGTAGCCGCTAGCATTTAGCCAAACCAGCCAGTAGTCATAGTCGCCACTAGCATTTAGCCAAACCAGCCAGTAGTCATAGTAGCCACTAGCATTTAGCAAAGCCAGCCAGTAGTCATAGTAGCCACTAGCATTTAGCCAAACCAGCCAGTCATCATAGTAACCACTAGCATTTAGCCAAACCAGCCAGTAGTCATAGTCGCCACTAGCATTTAGCCAAACCAGCCAGTAGTCATAGTAGCCACTAGCATTTAGCAAAGCCAGCCAGTAGTCATAGTAGCCACTAGCATTTAGCCAAACCAGCCAGTCATCATAGTAGCCACTAGCATTTAGCCACCAGCTGTATGTTTTCTCCCGCTCACTTTCATCACTGTCTGCACTGAGGACCTTGTGAGATGACCTGGCACACCATGTGACCTGAACAGGCTTGCACCTGTGTTCGGTCAGAGAGGAGAGAGCTCTTCGCTTCTTCTGATAGACAGAGAGAGACAGAGATGGAGATGGAGAGAGAACCGAGAGAGATGGAGATGGAGGGAGAGAGAGAGGTGTTTGGTCAGAGGAGAGAGCCATCCGAGAGACAGAGATGGAGATGGGGAGAGAGAGAGAGAGAGGGAGAGAGAGAGAGAGAGAGAGATGGAGACGGGGAGAGAGAGAGACAGAGAGAGACAGAGATGGAGATGAGGAGAGACAGAGAGAGACAGAGAGAGAGAGAGAGAGAGAGAGAGAGAGACAGAGACAGAGACAGAGACGTTTGGGGAGTCTCCCACAGGCCTTTTGGTGAACACCAAACGTGTTATTTTGTTTTCTGGCCATTCTTCTGTAAAGCCCAGCTCTGTGGAGTGACAGCTTAAAGTGGTCCTATGGACAGATACTCTCCACTGTGGAGCTTTGCAGGATGGCATCTGTCTCATGAAGCAGGATGGCATCTGTCTCACGAAGCAGGATGACTTCTGTCTCATGAAGCAGGATGGCATCTGTCTCATGAAGCAGGATGGCATCTGTCTCATGAAGCAGGATGGCATCTGTCTCATGAAGCAGGATGGCATCTGTCTCATGAAGCAGGATGGCATCTGTCTCATGAAGCAGGATGGCATCTGTCTCATGAAGCAGGATGGCATCTGTCTAATGAAGCAGGATGGCATCTGTCTCATGAAGCAGAATGGCATCTGTCTCATGAAGCAGGATGGCATCTGTCTCATGAAGCAGGATGGCATCTGTCTAATGAAGCAGGACGGCATCTGTCTCATGAAGCAGGATGGCATCTGTCTCATGAAGCAGGATGATATCTGTCTCATGAAGCAAGATGGCATCTGTCTCATGAAGCAGGATGACATCTGTCTCATGAAGCAAGATGGCATCTGTCTCATGAAGCAGGATGGCATCTGTCTCATGAAGCAGAATGGCATCTGTCTCACGAAGCAGGATGACATCTGTCTCATGAATCAGGATGGCATCTGTCTAATGAAGCAGGATGGCATCTGTCTCATGAAGCAGGATGGCATCTGTCTCATGAAGCAGGATGGCATCTGTCTCACGAAGCAGGATGGCATCTGTCTCATGAAGCAGGATGGCATCTGTCTCATGAAGCAGGATGGCATCTGTCTCACGAAGCAGGATGGCATCTGTCTCATGAAGCAGGATGGCATCTGTCTCATGAAGCAGGATGACATCTGTCTCATGAAGCAGGATGGCATCTGTCTAATGAAGCAGGATGGCATCTGTCTCATGAAGCAAGATGGCATCTGTCTCATGAAGCAGGATGACATCTGTCTCATGAAGCAAGATGGCATCTGTCTCATGAAGCAGGATGGCATCTGTCTCATGAAGCAGAATGGCATCTGTCTCACGAAGCAGGATGGCATCTGTCTCATGAAGCAGGACGGCATCTGTCTCAATGAGCAGGATGGCATCTGTCTCATGAAGCAGGATGGCATCTGTCTCATGAAGCAAGATGGCATCTGTCTCATGAAGCAGGATGACATCTGTCTAATGAAGCAGGATGGCATCTGTCTCATGAAGCAAGATGGCATCTGTCTCATGAAGCAGGATGACATCTGTCTCATGAAGCAAGATGGCATCTGTCTCATGAAGCAGGATGACATCTGTCTCATGAAGCAAGATGGCATCTGTCTCATGAAGCAGGATGGCATCTGTCTCATGAAGCAGAATGGCATCTGTCTCACGAAGCAGGATGACATCTGTCTCATGAAGCAGGATGGCATCTGTCTCATGAAGCAGGATGGCATCTGTCTCATGAAGCAGGATGGCATCTGTCTCATGAAGCAGGATGGCATTTGTCTAATGAAGCAGGATGGCATCTGTCTCATGAAGCAGAATGGCATCTGTCTCATGAAGCAGGATGGCATCTGTCTCATGAAGCAGGATGGCATCTGTCTCATGAAGCAGGATGGCATCTGTCTAATGAAGCAGGATGGCATCTGTCTCATGAAGCAGAATGGCATCTGTCTCATGAAGCAGGATGGCATCTGTCTCATGAAGCAGGATGGCATCTGTCTAATGAAGCAGGACGGCATCTGTCTCATGAAGCAGGATGGCATCTGTCTCATGAAGCAGGATGACATCTGTCTCATGAAGCAAGATGGCATCTGTCTCATGAAGCAGGATGACATCTGTCTCATGAAGCAAGATGGCATCTGTCTCATGAAGCAGGATGGCATCTGTCTCATGAAGCAGAATGGCATCTGTCTCACGAAGCAGGATGACATCTGTCTCATGAATCAGGATGGCATCTGTCTAATGAAGCAGGATGGCATCTGTCTCATGAAGCAGGATGGCATCTGTCTCATGAAGCAGGATGGCATCTGTCTCACGAAGCAGGATGGCATCTGTCTCATGAAGCAGGATGGTCATGAAGCAGGATGGCTGTCTCATGAAGCAGGATGGCATCTGTCTCACGAAGCAGGATGGCATCTGTCTCATGAAGCAGGATGGCATCTGTCTCATGAAGCAGGATGACATCTGTCTCATGAAGCAGGATGGCATCTGTCTAATGAAGCAGGATGACATCTGTCTCATGAAGCAGGATGGCATCTGTCTCATGAAGCAAGATGGCATCTGTCTCATGAAGCAGGATGACATCTGTCTCATGAAGCAAGATGGCATCTGTCTCATGAAGCAGGATGGCATCTGTCTCATGAAGCAGGATGGCATCTGTCTAATGAAGCAGGATGACATCTGTCTCATGAAGCAAGATGGCATCTGTCTCATGAAGCAGGATGGCATCTGTCTCATGAAGCAGAATGGCATCTGTCTCACGAAGCAGGGTGACATCTGTCTCATGAATCAGGATGGCATCTGTCTAATGAAGCAGGATGGCATCTGTCTCATGAAGCAGGATGGCATCTGTCTCATGAAGCAGGATGGCATCTGTCTCACGAAGCAGGATGGCATCTGTCTCATGAAGCAGGATGGCATCTGTCTCATGAAGCAGGATGACATCTGTCTCACGAAGCAGGATGGCATCTGTCTCACGAAGCAGGATGGCATCTGTCTCATGAAGCAGGATGACATCTGTCTCATGAAGCAAGATGGCATCTGTCTCATGAAGCAGGATGACATCTGTCTCATGAAGCAAGATGGCATCTGTCTCATGAAGCAGGATGGCATCTGTCTCATGAAGCAGAATGGCATCTGTCTCACAAAGCAGGATGGCATCTGTCTCATGAAGCAGGACGGCATCTGTCTCAATGAGCAGGATGGCATCTGTCTCATGAAGCAGGATGGCATCTGTCTCATGAAGCAAGATGGCATCTGTCTCATGAAGCAGGATGACATCTGTCTAATGAATCTGCAGGATGGCATCTGTCTCATGAAGCAAGATGACATCTGTCTCATGAAGCAGGATGACATCTGTCTCATGAAGCAAGATGGCATCTGTCTCATGAAGCAGGATGACATCTGTCTCATGAAGCAAGATGGCATCTGTCTCATGAAGCAGGATGGCATCTGTCTCATGAAGCAGAATGGCATCTGTCTCACGAAGCAGGATGACATCTGTCTCATGAAGCAGGATGGCATCTGTCTCATGAAGCAGGATGGCATCTGTCTCATGAAGCAGGATGGCATCTGTCTCATGAAGCAGGATGGCATTTGTCTAATGAAGCAGGATGGCATCTGTCTCATGAAGCAGGATGACATCTGTCTCATGAATCAGGATGGCATCTGTCTAATGAAGCAGGATGGCATCTGTCTCATGAAGCAGGATGGCATCTGTCTCATGAAGCAGGATGGCATCTGTCTCACGAAGCAGGATGGCATCTGTCTCATGAAGCAGGATGGCATCTGTCTCATGAAGCAGAATGGCATCTGTCTCACGAAGCAGGATTACATCTGTCTCATGAAGCAGGATGGCATCTGTCTCATGAAGCAGGATGGCATCTGTCTCATGAAGCAGGATGGCATCTGTCTCATGAAGCAGGATGGCATCTGTCTCATGAAGCAGGATGACATCTGTCTCATGAAGCAGGATGTCATCTGTCTCATGAAGCAGGATGGCATCTGTCTCATGAAGCAGGATGGCATCTGTCTGATGAAGCAGGATGGCATCTGTCTCATGAAGCAGAATGGCATCTGTCTCACGAAGCAGGATGGCATCTGTCTCATGAAGCAGGATGGCATCTGTCTAATGAAGCAAGATGGCATCTGTCTCATGAAGCAGGATGGCATCTGTCTCATGAAGCAGGATGGCATTTGTCTCATGAAGCAGGATGACATCTGTCTCATGAAGCAGGATGGCATCTGTCTAATGAAGCAGGATGGCATCTGTCTCATGAAGCAGGATGACGTCTGTCTCATGAAGCAGGATGGCATCTGTCTCATGAACCAGGATGGCATCTTTCTCACGAAGCAGGATGGCATCTGTCTCATGAAGCAGGATGGCATCTGTCTCATGAAGCAGGATGGCATCTGTCTCACAAAGCAGGATGGCATCTGTCTCACGAAGCAGGATGGCTTCTGTCTCATGAAGCAGGATGGCATCTGTCTCACGAAGCAGGATGGCATCTGTCTAATGAAGCAGGATGGCATCTGTCTCATGAAGCAGGATGACATCTGTCTCATGAAGCAGGATGGCATCTGTCTCATGAACCAGGATGGCATCTTTCTCACGAAGCAGGATGGCATCTGTCTCATGAAGCAGGATGGCATCTGTCTCATGAAGCAGGATGGCATCTGTCTCACGAAGCAGGATGGCATCTGTCTCACGAAGCAGGATGGCTTCTGTCTCATGAAGCAGGATGGCATCTGTCTCACGAAGCAGGATGGCATCTGTCTCATGAAGCAGGATGGCATCTGTCTCATGAAGCAGGATGGCATCTGTCTCACGAAGCAGGATAGCATCTGTCTCATGAAGCAGGATGGCATCTTTCTCACGAAGCAGGATGACATCTGTCTCATGAAGCAGGATGGCATCTGTCTAATGAAGCAGGATGGCTTCTGTATCATGAAGCAGGATGGCATCTGTCTCATGAAGCAGGATGGCATCTGTCTCATGAAGCAGGATGACTTCTGTCTCA
>NC_068438.1:53634142-53676642 GCF_023373465.1 Oncorhynchus keta | reverse complement strand
CCTCTCTCTCCCTCCTACTCTTCCCCTCCCTCTCTCCCACTCTCACTCTCCCCTCTCTCCCTCCTACTCTTCCCCCTCTCTCCCTCTCTCCTCTCCCCTCTCTCTCCCTCCTACTCTTCCCCCTCCCTCTCTCCCCTCTCTCCCCTCCTACTCTTCCCCTCTCTCTCTCCCTCTCTCGCCCTCCCCTCTCTCTCCCTCCTACTCTTCCCCCTCCCTCTCTCGCTCTCCCTCTCTCTCCCTCCCCCTCTCTCCTCTCCTCTCTTCTCCCTCCCTCTCTCCCTCCTCTCTCCTCTCCCCTCTCTCTCCCTCCTACTCTTCCCCCCTCTCCCTCTCTCCCCTCTCTCCCCTCTCTCCCTCCTACTCTTCCCCTCCCTCTCTCCCCCTCCCTCTCTCCTCTCTCTCCCTCCTACTCTTCCCTCCCTCTCTCTCCTCTCTCCTCTCCCCTCTCTCTCCCTCCTACTCTTCCCCCTCCCCTCTCTCCCTCTCTCTCGCTCTCCCCTCTCTCTCCCTCCTACTCTTCCCCTCCCTCTCTCCCCTCTCTCCCTCTCTCCTCTCTCTCCTCTCCCTCTCTCTCCCTCCTACTCTTCCCCTCCCTCTCCCTCTCTCCCTCTCCCTCCCTCTCTCCCTCCTACTCTTCCCCCTCCCTCTCTCTCCCTCCTCTCTCCCTCCTACTCTTCCCCCTCTCTCTCCCTCTCTTGCTCTCCCCTCTCTCCCTCCTACTCTTCCCCTCCCTCTCTCCCTCTCTCCCTCCTCTCTTCCCTCCTCTCTTCCCCCCTCTCTCCCTCCTCTCCCCTCTCTCTCCCCTCTCTCTCCCTCCTCTTCCCTCTCTCACTCTCCCCTCTCTCTCCCTCCTACTCTTCCCCCTCCCTCTCTCCCCTCTCTCTCCCTCCTACTCTTCCCCCTCCCTCTCTCCCCTCTCTCCCTCCCCTCTCTCTCCCTCCCCTCTCTTCCCCCTCCCTCCCCTCCCTCTCTCCCTCTCTCTCCTTTATAAATCTTTGGGGAAGTTGAACATTTATCCCCTCTCTCTCACCACTCCCAAATGGCACCATATTCCCCCATCCACTCTTTAACCCCTCTCAGGGTCTCCCTCCTATGTCTAGGGTCCCATTTGGGAAGTAGTCTGATAACAGTACAGAGATCCAAAGCACTGTGTGTGTGTGTGTGTGTGTCTCTCCCCTGTGTGTGTGTGTGTGTGTGTGTCCCTCCTGTGTGTGTGTGTGTCCCTGTGTCCTGTGTCTGTGTGTGTGTGTGTGTCTGAACTCTTCTCCCTCCATGCTTGCCCCTCCCTCATCTCCCTCCGGGACTCTCGCTTCCCTAGTTCTCTTGGTGTTTAGGTTCCCCCTCCCAGGAGAGATAGGGGGTCCCTCTCTCTCCTCCTGTTGGGTGGTGAGGGGAGACAGGGGAGGTTCTCTCCCTCCTGTTCAGACAGGGGAGGTCCCTCTCTCCCTCTCTCTCTCTCTCCCTGTTGGGGTGAGGGGAGACAGGGAGGTCCCCCTGTTGCCTCTCTCCCCTCCTCCTCTCCTCCTGTGTGCCATTTCTGGGAAGTGTTGGAGACTGAGGGAGACTCTCTCCCTCCTGAGGGGGAGACTGTGGGGGTGGTGAGGGGGAGACAGGGAGGTGTTGGGGTCCCTGTCTCCCTCTCTGGTGAGGGGAGACAGGGGAGGTGTTGGGGGGTGGTGGGGGGAGACTGTTGGGGTGAGGGGGAGACAGAGGAGGTGTTGGGGTGGTGAGGGGAGACAGGGGAGGTCTTCCCCCTGGTGGGGGAGACCTGTTGGGGTGGAGGGGGAGACAGGGAGGTGTTGGGGTGGTGAGGGGGAGACAGGGAGGTGTCCCCTGGTGAGGGGGAGACAGGGAGGTGTCCCTGGTAGGGGAGACTGTTGGGGTCTGGGAGGTCCCTCTGGTGTGTTGGGGTGGTGAGGGGGAGACTCTCTCCCTCCTAGGTGTTTCCCTCCCTGTTGTGGTGGTGAGGGGGAGACAGGGGAGGTGTTGTGGTGGTGAGGGGGAGACAGGGGAGGTGTTGGGGTGAGGGGGAGACAGGGGAGGTGTCCCAAGACAGGGGAGGTGTTGGGGTGGTGAGGGGGAGACAGGGAGGTGTCAGGGAGGTGTTGGTGGGAGGGGGAGACAGGGGAGGTGTTGGGGTGGTGAGGGGGAGACAGGGAGGTGTTGGGGTGAGGGGGAGACAGGGGAGGTCTTGGGGTGGTGAGGGGGAGACAGGGGAGGTTCCCTCCCTCTCTCAGGGGAGGTGTTGGGGTGGGGAGGGGAGACAGGGGAGGTGTTGGGGTGGTGAGGGGAGACAGGGGGAGACAGGGAGGTGTTGGGGGTCCTGAGGGGAGACCTCTGTTGGGGGTGGTGGGAGGGGAGACAGGGGAGGTGTTGTGAGGGGGAGACAGGGGAGGTGTTGGGGGTGAGGGGAGACAGGGGAGGTGTTGGGGTGAGGGGAGACCCCCCTCTCTCCCTGTTGGGGTGGTGAGGGGGAGACAGGGAGGTGTTAGGAGGTGAGGGGGAGACAGGGGAGGTGTTCCCCCTGAGGGGGAGACAGGGGAGGTGTCAGGGAGGTGTTGGGGTGAGGGGAGACAGGGGAGGTGTTGGGGTGAGGGGGAGACAGGGAGGTGTTGGGGGTGGTGAGGGGAGACAGGGGAGGTGTTGGGTGGTGAGGGGGAGACAGGGGAGGTGTTGGGTGGTGAGGGGGAGACAGGGAGGTGTTGGGGTGGTGAGGGGGAGACCAGGGGAGGTGTTGGGGTGGTGAGGGGGAGACTGTTGGGTGGTGAGGGGGAGACAGGGGAGGTCAGGGAGGTGTTGGGGTGGTGGGGGAGACCAGGAGGTGTTGGGGTGGTGAGGGGAGACAGGGGAGGTGGGGGTGGTGAGGGGAGACAGGGGAGGTGTTGGGGTGGTGAGGGGAGACCTGTTGGGGTGGTGGGGGAGGGGGGGGACAGGGGAGGTGTTGGGGTGGTGGGGGAGACCTGTTGGGGGTGGTGGGGGAGACAGGGGAGACTCTTGGTGTCAGGGAGGTGTTGGGGTGGTGAGGGGAGACAGGGAGGTGTTGGGGTCTCCCTCCTAGACTGTCCCTCCCTGTTGGGGTGGTGAGGGGAGACAGGGGAGGTGTTGGGGTCCTGGGGTGAGGGGGAGACTCTCTCCCTCTGTTGGGGTGGTGAGGGGGAGACAGGGGAGGTGTTGGGGTGGTGAGGGGAGACTGTTGGGGTGGTGAGGGGGAGACAGGGGAGGTGTTGGGGTGGTGAGGGGAGACAGGGGAGGTGTTGGGGTGGTGAGGGGGAGACAGGGGAGGTGTTGGGGTGGTGAGGGGGAGACAGGGGAGGTGTCTGAGGGGGAGACAGGGAGGTGTTGGGGTGGTAGGGGGGAGACAGGGGAGGTGTTGGGGTGGTGAGGGGAGACAGGGGAGAGGGGAGACAGGGGAGGTGTTGGGGTGGTGAGGGGGAGACAGAGGAGGTGTTGGGGTGGTGAGGGGGAGACTTCCCCCTCTGTTGGGGTGAGGGGGGAGGCAGGGGAGGTGGGGGTGGTGAGGGGGAGACAGGGAGGTGTTGGGGTGGTGAGGGGGAGACAGGGGAGGTGTTGGGGTGGTGAGGGGGAGACAGGGAGGTGTTGGGGTGGTGAGGGGAGACAGGGGAGGTGTTGGGGTGGTGAGGGGGAGACAGGGGAGGTGTTGGGGTGGTGGGGGAGACAGGGGAGACAGGGGAGGTGTTGTTGGGGTGAGGGGAGACAGGGGAGGTGTTGGGGTGAGGGGGAGACAGGGGAGGAGGTGGGGGTGGTGAGGGGGAGACAGGGGAGGTGTTGGGGTGGTGAGGGGGAGACAGGGGAGGTGTTGGGGTGAGGGGGGAGACAGGGGAGGTGTTGGGGTGGTGAGGGGGGGAGACAGGGGGGAGGTGTTGGGGTGGTGAGGGGGAGACAGGGGAGAGGGGAGACAGGGGAGGTGTTGGGGTGGTGAGGGGGAGACAGGGGAGGTGTTGGGGTGGTGAGGGGAGACAGGGAGGTGTTGGGGTGGTGAGGGGGGACAGGGGAGGTGTTGGGGTGGTGAGGGGGAGACAGGGGAGGTGTTGGGGTGGTGAGGGGAGACAGGGGGTGTTGGGGTGGTGAGGGGAGACAGTGTTGGGGTGGTGGGGAGAGGGGGAGACAGGGAGGTGGGGTGGTGAGGGGAGACAGGGGAGGTGTTGGGTGGTGAGGGGAGACAGGGGAGGTGTTGGGGTGGTGAGGGGAGACAGGGGAGGTGTTGGGGTGGTGAGGGGAGACAGGGGAGGGGTTGGGGTGGTGAGGGGGAGACAGGGGAGGTGTTGGGGTGGTGAGGGGGAGACAGGGGAGGTGTTGGGGTGGTGAGGGGAGACAGGGGAGGTGTTGGGGTGGGGGGAGACAGGGAGGTGAGGGGGAGACAGGGAGGTGTTGGGGTGGTGAGGGGGAGACAGGGGAGGTGTGGGGTTGGGGTGAGGGGGAGACAGGGAGGTGTTGGGGTGGTGAGGGGGAGACAGGGGAGGTGTTGGGGGTGAGGGGAGACAGGGGAGGTGTTGGGGTGAGGGGGAGACAGGGGAGGTGTTGGGGTGGGGGGAGACAGGGGAGGGGGGGGTGAGACAGGGGAGGTGTTGGGGTGGTGAGGGGGAGACAGGGGTGGTGTTGGGGTGGTGAGGGGGAGACAGGGAGGTGTTGGGGTGGTGAGGGGAGACAGGGGAGGTGTTGGGGTGGTGGGGGGAGACAGGGGAGGGGGAGACAGACAGGAGGTGTTGGGGTGGTGAGGGGGAGACAGGGGAGGTGTTGGGGTGGTGAGGGGGGGGAGACAGGGGAGGTGTTGGGGTGGTGAGGGGAGACAGGGGGTGTTGGTGTTGGGGTGGTGAGGGGAGACAGGGGAGGTGTTGGGGTGGTGAGGGGGAGACAGGGGGGAGACAGGTGTTGGGGTGGTGAGGGGGGGAGACAGGGAGGTGTTGGGGTGGTGAGGGGGAGACAGGGGAGGTGTTGGGGTGGTGAGGGGGAGACAGGGGAGGTGTTGGGGTGGTGAGGGGAGACAGGGAGGTGTTGGGGTGGTGGGGGAGACAGGGAGGTGTTGGGGTGGTGAGGGGAGACAGGGGAGGTGTTGGGGTGGTGAGGGGGAGACAGAGGACAGAGGTGTTCTGGGTGGTGAGGGGAGACATGGCGCTTGTTGGGTTGGTGGGTTCGATCCCCGGGACCACCCATATGTAGAATGTATGCACACATGACTGTAAGTCGCTTTGGATAAAAGCGTCTGCTAAATGGCATATATTATTATATATTAGGAGGTGTTGGGGTGGTGAGGCTGTGCTCTTTTCTGAGTTGTGAGGTTAGAGATGTAGAGACAGAGAGAGAGAGAGTAACCTCCTGCCCAATGTATGACCATATTAGATATCAGATCACACAGATCCACAAAGAATTCGACAACAAATCCAATCTTGATAAACTCCCAGATCTACTGGGTGACATTCACAGTGTGACATCAGATTTGTGACCTGTTGCCACGAGAAAAGGGCAACCAGTGAAGAACAAATACCATTGTAAATACAACCTATATTTATGCTTATTTATTTTATCTTGTGTCCTTTAACCATTTGTACATTGTTAAAACACTGTATATATATAATATGACATTTGTAATGTCTTTATTGTTTTGAAACTTCTGTATGTGTAATGTTTACTGTTATTGTTTATTTCACTTTATATATTCACTTTGTATGTTGTCTGCCTCACTTGCTTTGGCAATGTTAACACATGTTTCCCATGACAATAAAGCCCTTGAATTGAATTTTGAATTGAGTAGAGACAGAGAGAGACAGAGAGAGAGAGTAGAGACAGAGAGAGAAGAGAGACAGAGAGAGAAGTAGAGACAGAGAGAGAAGAGAGAGAAGTAGAGACAGAGAGAGAAGTAGAGACAGAGAGAGAAGAGAGACAGAGAGAGACAGAGAGAGAAGTAGAGACAGAGAGAGAAGTAGAGACAGAGAGAGACAGAGAGAGAAGTAGAGACAGAGAGAGAAGTAGAGACAGAGAGAGAAAGTAGAGACAGAGAGAAGTAGAGACAGAGAGAGAAGTAGAGAGAGACAGAGAGAGACAGAGAGACAGAGAGAAGAGAGACAGAGAGAGAAGTAGAGACAGAGAGACAGAGACAGAGAAGTAGAGACAGAGAAGTAGAGAGAAGTAGAGACAGAGAGACAGAGAGAGAAGTAGAGACAGAGAGAGAAGTAGAGACAGAGAGAGAGAGACAGAGAGAGAAGCAGAGACAGAGAGACAGAGAGAGAAGTAGAGACAGAGAGAAACTAGCAGAGAGAGACAGAGAGACAGAGAGAGAAGTAGAGACAGAGAGAAAGTAGAGACAGAGAGAGACAGAGAGAGACAGAGAGACAGAGAGACAGAGAGAGAAGTAGAGACAGAGACAGAGAGACAGAGAGAGAAGTAGAGACAGAGAGAGAAGCAGAGACAGAGAGAGAGACAGAGAGACAGAGAGAGACAGAGAGAGAAGTAGAGACAGAGAGAGAAGCAGAGACAGAGAGAGAAGTAGAGACAGTGAGAGACAGAGAGAGAACTAGAGACAGAGAGAGAAGAAGAGACAGAGACAGAGAGAGAAGTAGAGACAGAGAGAAAGTAGAGACAGAGAGAGAAGCAGAGACAGAGAGTAGAACAGAGAGACAGACAGACAGAGAGAGACTAGAGACAGACAGAGAGAGAAAAAGTAGAGACAGATAGATGATAGAGAGAGAGAGAAGATGGGAATAGATCTAGAGAGAGAGAGAGACAGAGAGAAGTAGAGAGAGAAGTAGAGACAGAGAGAGATAGAGACAGGACACAAAAAGAAAAAATGAGAAATTCAGAGAGAAAGAGAGAGAGAGAGAGAACAGAGAGACTGACACAGAGAAAGAGAGTAGAGAGAACAGAGAGAGAGAGTTAGGGAGAGAGAGAGAAACAGAGAGACTGACACAGAGAGAGAGAGAGAAACAGAGAGAGAGAGAGAAACAGAGAGAAAATGGGAGAGAGAGAGAAACAGAGAGTAGGGAGAGAGACTGAGAGAACAGAGAGAGAAACAGAGAGAGAAAGAAACAGAGAGAGAAGAGAGAGAGAAACAGAGAGAAACAGAGAGAGAGACAGAGAGAGAGAGAAGAGAGAGAGAGAGAGAGAGAGAGAAGAGAGAGAGAGAGAGAGAAACAGAGAGACTGACACAGAGCGAGAGAGATTAAACCTCGAGGCTCCAGTGCTTTTCTATGTTCTGTGAAAAACAGTATATATACAATAATAATAATAATAATCATTGCCATAGAAAAGTGACTGAAACCCAGTGCCTGCGTCCCTATAGGTTCTGGTCAAAAGTAGTACCCTATATAGAACCCTCTATAGGGAATACGTTGCCATTTGGGATAAAACATATTATTATGATGCTGCATGGGCTTTACAACTTCAATGTAGTGTGATGCTGTCTCTATATTCTTCTTCAGCACTTCACCCTTCTACTTCTTAACCTGAGAGAAAAGTAGAGACAGATCTTTTTGTGAAGTAATAATAATAATAATATATGCAGAGAGAGAAGTATTTAGAGACAGAGAGAGAAGTAGAGACAGAGAGAGAAGTAGAGATCCAGAAGCGACTTACAGTCATGTGTAGAGACAGAGAGAAAAGTACATTCAGAGAGAGAAGTAGAGACAGAGATGGGTGGTCAGAGAGACGAGAGAATCGAACCCACTACCCTGGACAGTGAGAGACAGAGGCGCCATGCTCTACCAACTGAGCCACAGAAGGACCAGGAGGAAGGAAGTTAGATGGCCAAGATGGGAATAGATCTAGAGAGAGAGAGAGAGACAGAGGAAGTAGAGAGAGAGACATAAGATGAAATTCAGCTAGCTCTTCCCTGGCTATCTCTTCCCAGGCTAGCTCTTCCCAGGCTAGCTCTTCCCAGACTAGCTCTTCCCTGGCTATCTCTTCCCAGACTAGCTCTTCCCAGGCTAGCACATCGCTGGATAGCTCTTCCCAGGCTAGCTCTTTCCAGGCTAGCACTTCTCAGGCTAGCCCTTCCCAGGCTAGCTCTTCCCAGGCTAGCTCTTCCCAGGCTAGCCTTCCCAGGCTAGCTCTTGCCTGGCTAAAACATATTATTCCCAGGCTAGCACATCGCTGGATAGCTTCTTCTTCCAGGCTAGCTCTTCCCAGGCTAGCTCTTCCCAACTGGCTAGCTCTTCCCTGGCTATCTCTTCCCAGGCTAGCTCTTCCCAGGCTAGCTCTTCCCAGACTAGCTCTTCCTAGGCTAGCACATCGCTGGATAGCTCTTCCCAGGCTAGCTCTTCCCAGGCTAGCTCTTCCCTGGCTAGCTCTTCCCAGGCTAGCTCTTCCCAGGCTAGCTCTTCCCTGGCTAGCTCTTCCCAGGCTAGCTCTTCCCTGGCTAGCTCTTCGATGGCTAGCTCTTCCCTGGCAAGCACTTCTCAGGCTAGCTCTTGCCTGGCTACCTCTTCCCAGGCTAGCTCTTCCCTGGCTAGCTCTTCCCAGGCTACCTCTTTGCAGGCTAGCTCTTCCTAGGCTAGCTCTTCCCAGGCTAGCACATCGCTGGATAGCTCTTCCCAGGCTAGCTCTTCCCAGGCTAGCTCTTCGATGTAAATATTCATACACATTCCGTAGGTGTAAAACATATTCATCTATTCACAATATTTCATAATAGCAATTAACATACAATGTTGAGCAGAGTCGATGGCTAATAAGATTTCTGAATAGTTTCTGAATATTTCTGGTTGAAGGACAATGTGACCCCACACATAAAGAGGGCATTTGCGGAAGAGATGATAGCCTGTCAGACTGCGGATTGTAACTACAGAACTACAAACGGGTTGGTTTGTGTTTGTGTGTGTGTGTATTTGTGTGTGTGTTTGTGGTATGTTTGTGTTTGTGTGTGAGTGTGTATTTGTGTGTGTGTTTGTGGTATGTTTGTGTTTGTGTGTGAGTGTATATTTGTGTGTGTGTTTGTGGTATGTTTGTGTGTGTGTGTGTGAGTGTGTATTTGTGTGTGTGTTTGTGGTATGTTTGTGTGTGTGTGAGTGTGTATTTGTGTGTGTGTTTGTGTGTGTATGTTTGTGTGTGTGTGTGTGTGTGTGTGAGTGTGTATTTGTGTGTGTGTTTGTGGTATGTTTATGTTTGTGTGTGAGTGTGTATTTGTGTGTGTGTTTGTGGTATGTTTGTGTGTGTGTGTGAGTGTGTATTTGTGTGTGTGTTTGTGGTATGTTTGTGTGTGTGTGTGAGTGTGTATTTGTGTGTGTGTTTGTGGTATGTTTGTGTGTGTGTGAGAGTGTATTTGTGTGTGTGTTTGTGGTATGTTTGTGTGTGTGAGAGAGTGGCTTGGGGTGAAGAGTTTCTCCCAGGTCACAGTAGGTTGCTCAATGCAGAGGTAGAGATAAGGGCCAGAGGGCTAACACACACACACACACACACACACACACACACACACACACACACACACACACACACACACACACACACACACACACACACACACACACACACACACACACACACACACACACAGCACACACAGAGAGAGAGAGAGATAAGAACAGTGAGCTAACACACATGTACGTATACAAAGGCTGTTCAGGCGGTTCTGACACTGGGACTAGAGAGGCGATCAATCACAGCCAACCTGGTCAGAATTCAATCCATTTCAGATCAAGAAGAAGAAGAACCACACTGCTGGACAGTCCGCAAGACCACTACAGTAACGACTTAAGCGATAAGGCACCTCGGGGGTTTGTGGTATATGACCAATATACCACGGCTTAGGGATGTTCTTAAGCACGACACAACGCGGAGTGCCTGGATACAGCACTTAGCCGTGTTATATTGGCTGTTACAAACCCCAGAGGTGCCTTATTACTATTATAAACTGATTGCCAAGGTATTTAGTCAAAATAAATGTTTTGTCATACCCGTGGTATACGGTCTGATATACCACGGCTGTCAGCCAATCAGCATTCAGGACTCGAACCACCCAGTTTATAATATAGTATTTTTCATCTGAGATATTCTATTATCTGACCCTAAAAACCTTGTTAATGAGTCAATACCTCAGATGCAGCCTACACAGTTTGTGTAAACCTGGTTTTACGTCAGATTCAGCATATACAGTTTGTGTAAACCTGGTTTTACCTCAGATTCAGCATATACAGTTTGTGTGAAGCTGGTTTTTACCTCAGATTCAGCATATACAGTTTGTGTAAACCTGGTTTTACGTCAGATTCAGCATATACAGTTTGTGTGAAGCTGGTTTTACCTCAGATTCAGCATATACAGTTTGTGTGAAGCTGGTTTTACGTCAGATTCAGCATATACAGTTTGTGTGAAGCTGGTTTTACCTCAGATTCAGCATATACAGTTTGTGTGAAGCTGGTTTTACCTCAGATTCAGCATATACAGTTTGTGTGAAGCTGGTTTTACCTCAGATTCAGCATATACAGTTTGTGTAAACCTGGTTTTACCTCAGATTCAGCATATACAGTTTGTGTGAAGCTGGTTTTACCTCAGATTCAGCATATACAGTTTGTGTGAAGCTGGTTTTACCTCAGATTCAGCATATACAGTTTGTGTAAACCTGGTTTTACCTCAGATTCAGCATATACAGTTTGTGTGAAGCTGGTTTTACCTCAGATTCAGCTGTTTGTGTGAAGCTGGTTTTACCTCAGATTCAGCATATACTGCCTGTGTGAAGCTGGTTTTACCTAGATTCAGTTTGTGTGTGAAGCTGGTTTTACCTCAGATTCAGCATATATTGTTTGTGTGAAGCTGGTTTTACCTCAGATTCAGCATATACAGTTTGTGTGAAGCTGGTTTTACCTCAGATTCAGCATATACAGTTTGTGTGAAGCTGGTTTTACCAGATTCAGCAGTTTGTGTAAACCTGGTTTTACAGATTCAGCATATACAGTTTGTGTGAAGCTGGTTTTACCTCAGATTCAGCATACACTGAAGCTGGTTTTACCTCAGATTCAGCATACACTGCCTGTGTGAAGCTGGTTTTACCTCAGATTCAGCATATACTGCCTGTGTGAAGCTGGTTTTACCTCAGATTCAGCATATACTGCCTGTGTGAAGCTGGTTTTACCTCAGATTCAGCATACACTGCCTGTGTGAAGCTGGTTTTACCTCAGATTCAGCATACACTGCCTGTGTGAAGCTGGTTTTACCTCAGATTCAGCATATACTGCCTGTGTGAAGCTGGTTTTACCTCAGATTCAGCATATACTGCCTGTGTGAAGCTGCATGTGGCTTTCCTTTCTCTGCAGTTGATTGAATTCAAGCTTCGGTCTTGGGTTCGGGGATGGCTGCAGGAGCTGTTGATTTAGTTGATGTGTCTGAAAAGAAGCTGCCGTGTGACAATAAACCCCGAGTCATATGGTTATGTGTATTCTAATAGCGGTTTGGGGATGTTTAGGAATCTATGTCTCTGCTCAGTCGCTGTGTCTATTCTGCTCTGAGATTGAAAATGAAAAGCATTCAGCCACAGGGGGAATGAAAGCTGTTGTCGAACAGATAAATTCGTATTATGTGTTAGAGAGAAAAGTCATCTTAGGTCATGTTCCAAATGGAGCCCTATTCCCTATATAGTGCACTACTTTAGATCAGAACCCTATTCCCTATATAGTGCACTACTTTAGATCAGAACCCTATTCCCTATATAGTGCACTACTTTAGACCAGAGCCCTATTCCCTATATAGTGCACTACTTTAGATCAGAACCCTATTCCCTATATAGTACACTACTTTAGACCAGAGCCCGAGTCCCTATATAGTGCACTACTTTAGATCAGAGCCCTATTGCCTATATAGTGCACTACTTTAGATCAGAGCCCTATTCCTTATATAGTGCACTACTTTAGATCAGAACCCTATTCCCTATATAGTGCACTACTTTAGACCAGAGCCCTATTGCCTATATAGTGCACTACTTTAGATCAGAGCCCTATTCCCTATATAGTGCACTACTTTAGACCAGAGCCCTATTCCCTATATAGTAGACTACTTTAGACCAGAGCCCTAGTCCCTATATAGTCCACTACTTTAGACCAGAGCCCTCGTCCCTATATAATACACGACTTTAGATCAGAACCCTTTTCCCTATATAGTGCACTACTTTTCAGCAGAACCCTATTCCCTATATAGTGCACTACTTTTCAGCAGAACCCCATGGTCAAAAGTGGTGCAAAAGTGGTGCACTATAAAATAAAGGGCATTTGTAATGCAAACCAGTGTTTGAGAACTGTTGTCTCAGTGAAACAAACGTCAGACACAGAGAGAGAATAGAAAGGGTCTATGTTCAACAGGTCGAGGTTATTGATCTGATCAATAATGCCATTGAACGTACCCAGAGGCAGTTTACTGTATTTTACAGTGTTAAAGCTCTCTCTTCCACTCTGTCTCTTTCCCTCTCTCTGTCCCTTCTATTCTCCCTCTGTCCCCTCTATTCCTCTCTGTCCCCTCTATTCCTCTCCGTCCACCTCTATTCCTCTCTGTCCACCTCTATTCCTCTCTGTCCCCTCTATTCCTCTCTGTCCACCTCTATTCCTCTCTGTCCACCTCTATTCCTCTCTGTCCACCTCTATTCCTCTCTGTCCACCTCTATTCCTCTCTGTCCACCTCTATTCCTCTCTGTCCACCTCTATTCCTCTCTGTCCACCTCTATTCCTCTCTGTCCACCTCTACTTTCCCTCTCTCTCTGTCCCTTCTATATTCCTCTCTGTCCCCTCTATTCCTCTCTCTCCACCTCTATTCCTCTCTGTCCACCTCTATTCCTCTCTCTCCACCTCTATTCCTCTTTGTCCACTCTATTTCTCTCTGTCCCTTCTATATTCCTCTCTGTCCCCTCTATTCCTCTCTCTCCACCTCTATTCCTCTTTGTCCACTCTATTTCTCTCTGTCCCTTCTATTCCTCTCTGTCCACCTCTATTCCTCTCTGTCCACCTCTATTCCTCTCTGTCCACCTCTATTCCTCTCTGTCCACCTCTACTTTCCCTCTCTCTCTGTCCCTTCTATTCTCCCTCTGTCCACTCTATTCCTCTCTGTCCACCTCTATTCCTCTCTGTCCACCTCTATTCCTCTCTGTCCACCTCTACTTTCCCTCTCTCTCTGTCCCCTTTATTCCTCTCTGTCCACCTCTATTCCTCTCTGTCCACCTCTACTTTCCCTCTCTCTCTGTCCCTTCTATTCCTCTCTGTCCACTCTATTCCTCTCTCTCCACCTCTATTCCTCTCTGTCCACTCTATTCCTCTCTGTCCACCTCTATTCCTCTCTGTCCACTCTATTCCTCTCTGTCCACCTCTATTCCTCTCTGTCCACCTCTACTTTCCCTCTCTCTGTCCCCCCTATTCCTCTCTGTCCACCTCTATTCCTCTCTGTCCACTCTATTCCTCTCCGTCCACCTCTATTCCTCTCTATCCCTTCTATTCCTCTCTGTCCACCTCTATTCCTCTCTGTCCACTCTATTCCTCTCTGTCCACCTCTATTCCTCTCTGTCCACCTCTATTCCTCTCTGTCCACCTCTATTCCTCTCTGTCCACCTCTATTCCTCTCTGTCCACCTCTACTTTCCCTCTCTCTGTCCCTTCTATTCCTCTCTGTCCACCTCTATTCCTCTCTGTCCACCTCTATTCCTCTCTGTCCACCTCTATTCCTCTCTGTCCACCTCTATTCCTCTCTGTCCACCTCTACTTTCCCTCTCTCTCTGTCCCCCCTATTCCTCTCTGTCCACTCTATTCCTCTCTATCCCTTCTATTCCTCTCTGTCCACCTCTATTCCTCTCTGTCCACCTCTATTCCTCTCTGTCCACCCCTATTCCTCTCTGTCCACCTCTATTCCTCTCTGTCTGTCCCCTCTATTCCTCTCTGTCCACCTCTATTCCTCTCTGTCCACCTCTATTCCTCTCTGTCCACCTCTATTCCTCTCTGTCCACCTCTATTCCTCTCTGTCCACCCCTATTCCTCTCTGTCCACCTCTATTCCTCTTTGTCCACTCTATTCCTCTCTGTCCCCTCTATTCCTCTATGTCCACCTCTATTCCTCTCTGTCCACCTCTATTCCTCTATGTCCCTTCTATTCCTCTCTCACTCTATTCCTCTCTGTCCATCTCTATTCCTCTCTGTCCACCTCTATTCCTCTCTGTCCACTCTATTCCTATCTGTCCACCTCTATTCCTCTCTCACTCTATTCCTCTCTGTCCACCTCTATTCCTCTCTGTCCACCTCTATTCCTCTCTGTCCACTCTATTCCTATCTGTCCACCTCTATTCCTCTCTCACTCTATTCCTCTCTGTCCACCTCTATTCCTCTATGTCCCTTCTATTCCTCTCTGTCCACCCCATCCCTCTCCTTCCTGAGTGGTATGACGCCTGCATGGTCTCATGGTGTTTATACTTAAGTACTATTGTTTGTACAGATGAACATGGTACCTTCAGGCGTTTTGAAATTGCTCTCAAGGATGAACCAGACTTATGGAGGTCTACAATTTTTTTTCCGAGGTCCTGGCTGATTTCTTTTGATTTCCCCATGATGTCAAGCAAAGAGGCACTGAGTTTGAAGGTAGGCCTTGAAATACATACACAGGTACACCTCCAATTAACTCAAATGATGATAATTAGCCTATCAGAAGCTTCCAAAGCCATTACATCATTTTCTGGAATTTTCCAAGCTGTTTAAAGGCAAAGTCAACAATATGTACACTTCTGACCCACTGGAATTGTGATACAGTGAATTATGTAAACTGTAAACAATTGTTGTAAAAATTACTTGTATCATGCACAAAGTAGATGTCCTAACCGACTTGCCAAAACTATAGTTTGTTCACAAGAAATGTGGTGTGGTTGAAAACCAACATGATGATGGTTCCACTGTGTATTACTGTCAGTTATATACAACAACATGATGATGGTTCCACTATGTATTACTGTCAGTTATATACAACATGATGATGGTTCCACTATGTATTACTGTCAGTTATATACAACATGATGATGGTTCCACTGTGTATTACTGTCAGTTATATACAACAACATGATGATGGTTCCACTGTGTATTACTGTCAGTTATATACAACATGATGATGGTTCCACTATGTATTACTGTCAGTTATATACAACATGATGATGGTTCCACTATGTATTACTGTCAGTTATATACAACATGATGATGGTTCCACTGTGTATTACTGTCAGTTATATACAACATGATGATGGTTCCACTGTGTATTACTGTCAGTTATATACAACATGATGATGGTTCCACTATGTATTACTGTCAGTTATATACAACATGATGATGGTTCCACTATGTATTACTGTCAGTTATATACAACATGATGATGGTTCCACTGTGTATTACTGTCAGTTATATACAACAACATGATGATGGTTCCACTGTGTATTACTGTCAGTTATATACAACATGATGATGGTTCCACTGTGTATTACTGTCAGTTATATACAACATGATGATGGTTCCACTGTGTATTACTGTCAGTTATATACAACAACATGATGATGGTTCCACTGTGTATTACTGTCAGTTATATACAACAACATGATGATGGTTCCACTATGTATTACTGTCAGTTATATACAACAACATGATGATGGTTCCACTATGTATTACTGTCAGTTATATACAACAACATGATGATGGTTCCACTGTGTATTACTGTCAGTTATATACAACATGATGATGGTTCCACTATGTATTACTGTCAGTTATATACAACAACATGATGATGGTTCCACTGTGTATTACTGTCAGTTATATACAACATGATGATGGTTCCACTGTGTATTACTGTCAGTTATATACAACATGATGATGGTTCCACTGTGTATTACTGTCAGTTATATACAACATGATGATGGTTCCACTGTGTATTACTGTCAGTTATATACAACATGATGATGGTTCCACTGTGTATTACTGTCAGTTATATACAACATGATGATGGTTCCACTGTGTATTACTGTCAGTTATATACAACATGATGATGGTTCCACTGTGTATTACTGTCAGTTATATACAACAACATGATGATGGTTCCACTGTGTATTACTGTCAGTTATATACAACATGATGATGGTTCCACTGTGTATTACTGTCAGTTATATACAACATGATGATGGTTCCACTGTGTATTACTGTCAGTTATATACAACAACATGATGATGGTTCCACTGTGTATTACTGTCAGTTATATACAACAACATGATGATGGTTCCACTGTGTATTACTGTCAGTTATATACAACATGATGATGGTTCCACTGTGTATTACTGTCAGTTATATACAACAACATGATGATGGTTCCACTGTGTATTACTGTCAGTTATATATAACAACATGATGATGGTTCCACTGTGTATTACTGTCAGTTATATACAACAACATGATGATGGTTCCACTGTGTATTACTGTCAGTTATATACAACATGATGATGGTTCCACTGTGTATTACTGTCAGTTATATACAACAACATGATGATGGTTCCACTGTGTATTACTGTCAGTTATATACAACATGATGATGGTTCCACTGTGTATTACTGTCAGTTATATACAACAACATGATGATGGTTCCACTGTGTATTACTGTCAGTTATATACAACATGATGATGGTTCCACTGTGTATTACTGTCAGTTATATACAACATGATGATGGTTCCACTGTGTATTACTGTCAGTTATATACAACAACATGATGATGGTTCCACTGTGTATTACTGTCAGTTATATACAACAACATGATGATGGTTCCACTGTGTATTACTGTCAGTTATATACAACATGATGATGGTTCCACTGTGTATTACTGTCCGTTATATACAACAACATGATGATGGTTCCACTGTGTATTACTGTCAGTTATATACAACAACATGATGATGGTTCCACTGTGTATTACTGTCAGTTATATACAACATGATGATGGTTCCACTGTGTATTACTGTCAGTTATATTCAACAACATGATGATGGTTCCACTATGTATTACTGTCAGTTATATACAACAACATTATGATGGTTCCACTATGTATTACTGTCAGTTATATACAACATGATGATGGTTCCACTGTGTATTACTGTCAGTTATATACAACAACATGATGATGGTTCCACTGTGTATTACTGTCAGTTATATACAACATGATGATGGTTCCACTGTGTATTACTGTCAGTTATATACAACATGATGATGGTTCCACTGTGTATTACTGTCCGTTATATACAACAACATGATGATGGTTCCACTGTGTATTACTGTCAGTTATATACAACATGATGATGGTTCCACTGTGTATTACTGTCAGTTATATTCAACAACATGATGATGGTTCCACTATGTATTACTGTCAATTATATACAACATGATGATGGTTCCACTATGCATTACTGTCAGTTATATACAACATGATGATGGTTCCACTGTGTATTACTGTCAGTTATATACAACAACATGATGATGGTTCCACTATGTATTACTGTCAGTTATATACAACATGATGATGGTTCCACTGTGTATTACTGTCAGTTATATACAACATGATGATGGTTCCACTGTGTATTACTGTCAGTTATATACATGATGATGGTTCCACTGTGTATTACTGTCAGTTATATACAACAACATGATCATGGTTCCACTATGTATTACTGTCAGTTATATACAACATGATGATGGTTCCACTGTGTATTACTGTCAGTTATATACAACAACATGATGATGGTTCCACTGTGTATTACTGTCAGTTATATACAACAACATGATGATGGTTCCACTGTGTATTACTGTCAGTTATATACAACAACATGATGATGGTTCCACTGTGTATTACTGTCAGTTATATACGACATGATGATGGTTCCACTGTGTATTACTGTCAGTTATATACAACAACATGATGATGGTTCCACTATGTATTACTGTCAGTTATATACAACATGATGATGGTTCCACTGTGTATTACTGTCAGTTATATACAACATGATGATGGTTCCACTGTGTATTACTGTCAATTATATACAACAACATGATGATGGTTCCACTGTGTATTACTGTCAGTTACATACTACAACATGATGATGGTTCCACTGTGTATTACTGTCAGTTATATACAACATGATGATGGTTCCACTGTGTATTACTGTCAGTTATATACATGATGATGGTTCCACTGTGTATTACTGTCAGTTATATACAACATGATGATGGTTCCACTGTGTATTACTGTCAGTTATATACAACAACAACATGATGATGGTTCCACTATGTATTACTGTCAGTTATATACAACATGATGATGGTTCCACTGTGTATTACTGTCAGTTATATACAACATGATGATGGTTCCACTGTGTATTACTGTCAGTTATATACAACATGATGATGGTTCCACTGTGTATTACTGTCAGTTATATACAACATGATGATGGTTCCACTGTGTATTCCTGTCAGTTATATACAACATGATGATGGTTCCACTGTGTATTACTGTCAGTTATATTCAACAACATGATGATGGTTCCACTATGTATTACTGTCAGTTATATACATGATGATGGTTCCACTGTGTATTACTGTCAGTTATATACAACATGATGATGGTTCCACTATGCATTACTGTCAGTTATATACAACATGATGATGGTTCCACTATGCATTACTGTCAGTTATATACATGATGATGGTTCCACTGTGTATTACTGTCAGTTATATACAACATGATGATGGTTCCACTGTGTATTACTGTCAGTTATATACAACATGATGATGGTTCCACTGTGTATTACTGTCAGTTATATACAACATGATGATGGTTCCACTGTGTATTACTGTCAATTATATACAACAACATGATGATGGTTCCACTGTGTATTACTGTCAGTTATATACAACAACATGATGATGGTTCCACTGTGTATTACTGTCAGTTATATACAACATGATGATGGTTCCACTGTGTATTACTGTCAGTTATATACATGATGATGGTTCCACTGTGTATTACTGTCAGTTATATACAACATGATGATGGTTCCACTGTGTATTACTGTCAGTTATATACATGATGATGGTTCCACTGTGTATTACTGTCAGTTATATACAACATGATGATGGTTCCACTGTGTATTACTGTCAGTTATATACAACAACATGATGATGGTTCCACTATGTATTACTGTCAGTTATATACAACATGATGATGGTTCCACTGTGTATTACTGTCAGTTATATACATGATGATGGTTCCACTGTGTATTACTGTCAGTTATATACAACATGATGATGGTTCCACTGTGTATTACTGTCAGTTATATACAACAACAACATGATGATGGTTCCACTATGTATTACTGTCAGTTATATACAACATGATGATGGTTCCACTATGCATTACTGTCAGTTATATACATGATGATGGTTCCACTGTGTATTACTGTCAGTTATATACAACATGATGATGGTTCCACTGTGTATTACTGTCAGTTATATTCAACAACATGATGATGGTTCCACTGTGTATTACTGTCAGTTATATACAACATGATGATGGTTCCACTGTGTATTACTGTCAGTTATATACAACATGATGATGGTTCCACTGTGTATTACTGTCAATTATATACAACAACATGATGATGGTTCCACTGTGTATTACTGTCAGTTATATACAACAACATGATGATGGTTCCACTGTGTATTACTGTCAGTTATATACAACATGATGATGGTTCCACTGTGTATTACTGTCAGTTATATACATGATGATGGTTCCACTGTGTATTACTGTCAGTTATATACAACATGATGATGGTTCCACTGTGTATTACTGTCAGTTATATACATGATGATGGTTCCACTGTGTATTACTGTCAGTTATATACAACAACAACATGATGATGGTTCCACTATGTATTACTGTCAGTTATATACAACATGATGATGGTTCCACTATGCATTACTGTCAGTTATATACATGATGATGGTTCCACTGTGTATTACTGTCAGTTATATACAACATGATGATGGTTCCACTGTGTATTACTGTCAGTTATATTCAACAACATGATGATGGTTCCACTATGTATTACTGTCAGTTATATACATGATGATGGTTCCACTGTGTATTACTGTCAGTTATATACAACATGATGATGGTTCCACTATGCATTACTGTCAGTTATATACATGATGATGGTTCCACTATGCATTACTGTCAGTTATATACATGATGATGGTTCCACTGTGTATTACTGTCAGTTATATTCAACAACATGATGATGGTTCCACTATGTATTACTGTCAGTTATATACATGATGATGGTTCCACTGTGTATTACTGTCAGTTATATACAACATGATGATGGTTCCACTATGTATTACTGTCAGTTATATACAACATGATGATGGTTCCACTATGTATTACTGTCAGTTATATACAACATGATGATGGTTCCACTGTGTATTACTGTCAGTTATATACAACAACATGATGATGGTTCCACTGTGTATTACTGTCAGTTATATACAACAACATGATGATGGTTCCACTGTGTATTACTGTCAGTTATATACAACAACATGATGATGGTTCCACTGTGTATTACTGTCAGTTATATACAACAACATGATGATGGTTCCACTGTGTATTACTGTCAGTTATATACAACATGATGATGGTTCCACTATGTATTACTGTCAGTTATATACAACATGATGATGGTTCCACTGTGTATTACTGTCAATTATATACAACAACATGATGATGGTTCCACTGTGTATTACTGTCAATTATATACAACATGATGATGGTTCCACTGTGTATTACTGTCAATATACAACATGATGATGGTTCCACTGTGTATTACTGTCAGTTATATACAACAACATGATGATGGTTCCACTGTGTATTACTGTCAGTTATATACAACATGATGATGGTTCCACTGTGTATTACTCTCAGTTATATACAACATGATGATGGTTCCACTGTGTATTACTGTCAGTTATATACAACATGATGATGGTTCCACTGTGTATTACTGTCAATTATATACAACAACATGATGATGGTTCCACTGTGTATTACTGTCAGTTATATACAACAACATGATGATGGTTCCACTGTGTATTACTGTCAGTTATATACAACATGATGATGGTTCCACTGTGTATTACTGTCAGTTATATACAACATGATGATGGTTCCACTGTGTATTACTGTCAGTTATATACAACAATATACATGATGATGGTTCCACTGTGTATTACTGTCAGTTATATACAACATGATGATGGTTCCACTGTGTATTACTGTCAGTTATATACAACAACATGATGATGGTTCCACTGTGTATTACTGTCAGTTATATACAACATGATGATGGTTCCACTGTGTATTACTGTCAGTTATATACAACAACATGATGATGGTTCCACTGTGTATTACTGTCAGTTATATACAACAACATGATGATGGTTCCACTGTGTATTACTGTCAGTTATATACAACATGATGATGGTTCCACTGTGTATTACTGTCAGTTATATACAACAACATGATGATGGTTCCACTGTGTATTACTGTCAGTTATATACAACAACATGATGATGGTTCCACTGTGTATTACTGTCAGTTATATACAACATGATGATGGTTCCACTGTGTATTACTGTCAGTTATATACAACAACATGATGATGGTTCCACTGTGTATTACTGTCAGTTATATACAACAACATGATGATGGTTCCACTGTGTATTACTGTCAGTTATATACAACATGATGATGGTTCCACTGTGTATTACTGTCAGTTATATACAACAACATGATGATGGTTCCACTGTGTATTACTGTCAGTTATATACAACATGATGATGGTTCCACTGTGTATTACTGTCAGTTATATACAACAACATGATGATGGTTCCACTGTGTATTACTGTCAGTTATATACAACATGATGATGGTTCCACTGTGTATTACTGTCAATTATATACAACAACATGATGATGGTTCCACTGTGTATTACTGTCAGTTATATACAACAACATGATGATGGTTCCACTGTGTATTACTGTCAGTTATATACAACAACATGATGATGGTTCCACTGTGTATTACTGTCAGTTATATACAACAACATGATGATGGTTCCACTATGTATTACTGTCAGTTATATACAACATGATGATGGTTCCACTATGTATTACTGTCAGTTATATACAACATGATGATGGTTCCACTATGCATTACTGTCAGTTATATACATGATGATGGTTCCACTGTGTATTACTGTCAGTTATATACATGATGATGGTTCCACTGTGTATTACTGTCAGTTATATACAACATGATGATGGTACCACTGTGTATTACTGTCAGTTATATACATGATGATGGTTCCACTGTGTATTACTGTCAGTTATATACAACATGATGATGGTTCCACTATGTATTACTGTCAGTTATATACAACAACATGATGATGGTTCCACTGTGTATTACTGTCAGTTATATACAACAACATGATGATGGTTCCACTGTGTATTACTGTCAGTTATATACAACATGATGATGATGTTCCACTATGTATTACTGTCAGTTATATACAACATGATGATGGTTCCACTGTGTATTACTGTCAGTTATATACAACAACATGATGATGGTTCCACTGTGTATTACTGTCAGTTATATACAACATGATGATGGTTCCACTATGTATTACTGTCAGTTATATACAACATGATGATGGTTCCACTGTGTATTACTGTCAGTTATATACAACAACATGATGATGGTTCCACTGTGTATTACTGTCAGTTATATACAACATGATGATGGTTCCACTGTGTATTACTGTCAGTTATATACAACAACATGATGATGGTTCCACTGTGTATTACTGTCAGTTATATACAACAACATGATGATGGTTCCACTGTGTATTACTGTCAGTTATATACAACATGATGATGGTTCCACTGTGTATTACTGTCAGTTATATACAACAACATGATGATGGTTCCACTGTGTATTACTGTCAGTTATATACAACATGATGATGGTTCCACTGTGTATTACTGTCAGTTATATACAACATGATGATGGTTCCACTGTGTATTACTGTCAGTTATATACAACAACATGATGATGGTTCCACTGTGTATTACTGTCAGTTATATACAACATGATGATGGTTCCACTGTGTATTACTGTCAGTTATATACAACATGATGATGGTTCCACTGTGTATTACTGTCAGTTATATACAACAACATGATGATGGTTCCACTGTGTATTACTGTCAGTTATATACAACAACATGATGATGGTTCCACTGTGTATTACTGTCAATTATATACAACAACATGATGATGGTTCCACTGTGTATTACTGTCAGTTATATACAACATGATGATGGTTCCACTGTGTATTACTGTCAGTTATATACAACATGATGATGGTTCCACTGTGTATTACTGTCAGTTATATACAACATGATGATGGTTCCACTGTGTATTACTGTCAGTTATATACAACATGATGATGGTTCCACTGTGTATTACTGTCAGTTATATACAACATGATGATGGTTCCACTATGTATTACTGTCAGTTATATACAACATGATGATGGTTCCACTGTGTATTACTGTCAGTTATATACAACAACATGATGATGGTTCCACTGTGTATTACTGTCAGTTATATACAACATGATGATGGTTCCACTGTGTATTACTGTCAGTTATATACAACAACATGATGATGGTTCCACTGTGTATTACTGTCAGTTATATACAACATGATGATGGTTCCACTGTGTATTACTGTCAGTTATATACAACAACATGATGATGGTTCCACTGTGTATTACTGTCAGTTATATACAACATGATGATGGTTCCACTGTGTATTACTGTCAGTTATATACAACATGATGATGGTTCCACTGTGTATTACTGTCAGTTATATACAACAACATGATGATGGTTCCACTGTGTATTACTGTCAGTTATATACAACAACATGATGATGGTTCCACTGTGTATTACTGTCAGTTATATACAACATGATGATGGTTCCACTGTGTATTACTGTCAGTTATATACAACATGATGATGGTTCCACTATGTATTACTGTCAGTTATATACAACAACATGATGATGGTTCCACTGTGTATTACTGTCAGTTATATACAACATGATGATGGTTCCACTGTGTATTACTGTCAGTTATATATAACAACATGATGATGGTTCCACTGTGTATTACTGTCAGTTATATACAACAACATGATGATGGTTCCACTGTGTATTACTGTCAGTTATATACAACAACATGATGATGGTTCCACTGTGTATTACTGTCAGTTATATACAACATGATGATGGTTCCACTGTGTATTACTGTCAGTTATATACAACATGATGATGGTACCACTGTGTATTACTGTCAGTTATATACATGATGATGGTTCCACTGTGTATTACTGTCAGTTATATGCAACAACATGATGATGGTTCCACTATGTATTACTGTCAGTTATATACAACAACATGATGATGGTTCCACTGTGTATTACTGTCAGTTATATACATGATGATGGTTCCACTATGTATTACTGTCAGTTATATACAACAACATGATGATGGTTCCACTGTGTATTACTGTCAGTTATATACAACAACATGATGATGGTTCCACTGTGTATTACTGTCAGTTATATACATGATGATGGTTCCACTGTGTATTACTGTCAGTTATATACAACAACATGATGATGGTTCCACTGTGTATTACTGTCAGTTATATACAACATGATGATGGTTCCATTGTGTATTACTGTCAGTTATATACAACAACATGATGATGGTTCCACTATGTATTACTGTCAGTTATATACAACATGATGATGGTTCCACTGTGTATTACTGTCAGTTATATACAACATGATGATGGTTCCACTGTGTATTACTGTCAGTTATATACAACAACATGATGATGGTTCCACTATGTATTACTGTCAGTTATATACAACATGATGATGGTTCCACTATGTATTACTGTCAGTTATATACAACAACATGATGATGGTTCCACTGTGTATTACTGTCAGTTATATACAACAACATGATGATGGTTCCACTGTGTATTACTGTCAGTTATATACAACATGATGATGGTTCCACTGTGTATTACTGTCAGTTATATACAACAACATGATGATGGTTCCACTATGTATTACTGTCAGTTATATACAACATGATGATGGTTCCACTGTGTATTACTGTCAGTTATATACAACAACATGATGATGGTTCCACTATGTATTACTGTCAGTTATATACAACATGATGATGGTTCCACTGTGTATTACTGTCAGTTATATACAACAACATGATGATGGTTCCACTGTGTATTACTGTCAGTTATATATAATGGAATTACTTCAGGGTATTTCATGGTCATGTGATGTCAATCAGGCTGTGGTTGTCATAGACACATGTGGCAGTAATATTTGCAGTTTCTCCCTCACCCAGAATAATTCCTTTCTTTACGTTATTAATACGTGCACTGAAGTTGGGAATTGATTTGAGGTATTTTATAGAGAAAATCTTATTTGAGGGTATTTCTCATAGTAGAGGTAAAAGTGTATCTCTCTCTCTCTACGTCCCCTGTGGTGCAATGATCACACAGACGCTGCTCTTTGGGTAGCCAAGTATTTTTGTGTGTCCCTTGGTGGTCGCTGAGCCAGTGTTTGGACAGGAACTGTCTCTGTTTTGTATCTCTGACAGAGATGAGATTTTATATTTATATTTTCTATTCTTCACTTTTTATTTATTATTATATTTATTATTTATTTAGTTTTATTTTATTTATATATTGTTTTTTTTTCTCTTCATTTTTCCCAATTTGTCAAATATTGGATAGGTTTTATTTTCTGTAATAATCTGATTGATTGGATGACAGGGTTTTAACAGCTGACATCAGAGACATCAGGGACATCAGGGACATCAGGGACATCAGAGACATCAGGGACATCAGGGACATCAGAGACATCAGGGACATCAGGGACATCAGAGACATCAGAGACATCAGGGACATCAGGGACATCAGGGACATCAGAGACATCAGGGACATCAGGGACATCAGGGACATCAGGGACATCAGGGACATCAGGGACATCAGAGACATCAGGGTTGTGGTTTTAACAGCTGACATCAGGGACATCAGAGACATCAGGGACATCAGGGACATCAGGAACATCAGGGACATCAGAGACATCAGAGACATCAGAGACATCAGGGACATCAGGGACATCAGGGATGTGGTTGTAACAGCTGACATCAGGGACATCAGGGACATCAGGGACATCAGGGACATCAGAGACATCAGAGACATCAGAGACATCAGGGACATCAGGGACATCAGGGACATCAGAGACATCAGGGACATCAGGGACATCAGAGACATCAGGGACATCAGGGACATCAGGGACATCAGGGACATCAGAGACATCAGAGACATCAGGGACATCAGGGACATCAGAGACATCAGAGACATCAGAGACATCAGGGACATCAGGGTTGTGGTTTTAACAGCTGACATCAGAGACATCAGGGACATCAGGGACATCAGGGACATCAGGGACATCAGGGACATCAGAGACATCAGGGACATCAGAGACATCAGAGACATCAGAGACATCAGAGACATCAGGGACATCAGGGTTGTGGTTTTAACAGCTGACATCAGGGACATCAGGGACATCAGGGACATCAGGGACATCAGAGACATCAGAGACATCAGAGACATCAGAGACATCAGAGACATCAGGGACATCAGAGACATCAGGGACATCAGGTTGTGGTTTTAACAGCTGACATCAGAGACATCAGGGACATCAGGGACATCAGAGACATCAGGGACATCAGGGACATCAGAGACATCAGGGACATCAGAGACATCAGAGACATCAGAGACATCAGGGACATCAGAGGGACATCAGGGACATCAGGGTTGTGGTTTTAACAGCTGACATCAGGGACATCAGGGACATCAGGAACATCAGGGACATCAGAGACATCAGAGACATCAGAGACATCAGGGACATCAGGGTTGTGGTTTTAACAGCTGACATCAGAGACATCAGGGACATCAGGGACATCAGGGACATCAGGGTTGTGGTTTTAACAGCTGACATCAGAGACATCAGAGACATCAGAGACATCAGGGACATCAGGAACATCAGGGGACATCAGAGACATCAGAGACATCAGAGACATCAGGGACATCAGGGTTGTGGTTTTAACAGCTGACATCAGAGACATCAGGGACATCAGAGACATCAGGGACATCAGGGTTGTGGTTTTAACAGCTGACATCAGAGACATCAGAGACATCAGGGACATCAGGGACATCAGGGACATCAGGGACATCAGAGACATCAGAGACATCAGGGACATCAGGGTTGTGGTTTTAACAGCTGACATCAGAGACATCAGGGACATCAGGGACATCAGAGACATCAGGGACATCAGAGACATCAGAGACATCAGGGACATCAGAGACATCAGGGACATCAGAGACATCAGAGACATCAGGGACATCAGGGTTGTGGTTTTAACAGCTGACATCAGGGACATCAGGGACATCAGGGACATCAGGGTTGTGGTTTTAACAGCTGACATCAGAGACATCAGGGACATCAGGGACATCAGGGTTGTGGTTTTAACAGCTGACATCAGGGACATCAGGGACATCAGGGACATCAGGGACATCAGAGACATCAGAGACATCAGAGACATCAGGGACATCAGGGACATCAGGGTTGTGGTTTTAACAGCTGACATCAGGGACATCAGAGACATCAGGGACATCAGGGACATCAGGGTTGTGGTTTTAACAGCTGACATCGGGGACATCAGGGTTGTGGTTTTAACAGCTGACTTAAGGGACACCAGGGTTGTGGTTTTAACAGCTGACATAAGGGACATCAGGGTTGTGTTTTTAACATAAGGGACATCAGGGTTCAGTTGTTGGGCTTTGAATTGTAAGGATGTTTTGAGTTTTTACGTTTCAAAATGGTACCAAATTATTTTTAGTGCCCTTGTCTTTATATTTACATACCTTAACATTTCGGAAGTTGCTGTATGGGGCGGCAGCGTAGCCTAGTGGTTAGAGCGTTGGACTAGTAACCGGAAGGTTGTGAGTTCAAACCCCCGAGCTGACAAGGTACAAATCTGTCGTTCTGCCCCTGAACAGGAACAGTGTTCCTAGGCCGTCATTGAAAATAAGAATATGTTCTTAACTGACTTGCCTTGTTAAATAAAGGTAAAATAAAAATAAAATAAAAAAAATTGTGAGAAAGTCCATGTTGCAAATGTACGGTCCCTTAATAGACGTCCAAAATCGTTTGTAAAATTTGTGAGCGGCAGGGCCGGACCTACCGGGAAGTCATCAAATGAACTTTGTCGGACATTCGGTTTCAGTTTTACAAAAATAATCAGATTTTGGTCATTTTAATATAATATAATATTAATATTAATATAATAATATAATATAATAATAATTTTTCCGCTGTCCCGGAAAATCCCACAAGATAAGAAATTGGTGTCAATAAAAAACGAACCAGCCATTTATCTATCCACATCGATGGAACAGTAGTGGAGAGTTTTAAGTTTTAAGTTCCTCGGCATACACATCACAGACAAACTGAATTGGTCCACTCACACTGACAGCGTCGTGAAGAAGGCGCAGCCTCCACATTGACTCTGTACCGGTACCCCCTGTATATAGTCTCCACATTGACTCTGTACCGGTACCCCCTGTATATAGCCTCCACATTGACTCTGTACCGGTACCCCCTGTATATAGCCTCCACATTGACTCTGTACCGGTACCCCTGTATATAGCCTCCACATTGACTCTGTAACGGTACCCCTGTATATAGCCTCCACATTGACTCTGTACCGGTACCCCTGTATATAGCCTCCACATTGACTCTGTACCGGTACCCCCTGTTTATAGTCTCCACATTGACCCTGTACTGGTACCCCTGTATATAGCCTCCACATTGACTCTGTACCGGTACCCCTGTATATAGCCTCCACATTGACTCTGTACCGGTACACCCTGTATATAGGCTCCACATTGACTCTGTACCGGTACCCCATGTATATAGCCTCCACATTGACTCTGTACCGGTACCCCTGTTTATAGTCTCCACATTGACTCTGTACTGGTACCTCCTGTATATAGCCTCCACATTGACTCTGTAACGGTACCCCTGTATATAGCCTCCACATTGACTCATTACCGGTACCCCTGTTTATAGTCTCCACATTGACCCTGTACTGGTACCCCTGTATATAGCCTCCACATTGACTCTGTACCGGTACCCCCTGTATATAGCCTCCACATTGACTCTGTACCAGTACCCCTGTATATAGCCTCCACATTGACTCTTTACTGGTACCCCATGTATATAGCCTCCACATTGACTCTGTACCGGTACCCCCTGTATATAGCCTGCACATTGACTCTGTACCGGTACCCCTGTATATAGCCTCAACATTGACTCTGTACCGGTACCCCTGTATATAGCCTCCACATTGACCCTGTACTGGTACCCCATGTATATAGCCTCCACATTGACTCTGTACTGGTACTCCTGTATATAGCCTCCACATTGACTCTGTACCGGTGCCCCTGTATATAGCCTCCACATTGACTCTGTACCGGTACCCCTGTATATAGCCTTCACATTGACTCTGTACCGGTACCCCTGTATATAGCCTCCACATTGACTCTGTACTGGTACCCCTGTATATAGCCTCTACATTGACTCTGTAACGGTACCCCCTGTTTATAGTCTCCACATTGACCCTGTACCAGTACCCCTGTATATAGCCTCCACATTGACTCTGTACCGGTACCCCTGTATATAGCCTCCACATTGACTCTGTACCGGTACCCCCTGTTTATAGCCTCTACATTGACTCTGTACCGGTACCCCTGTATATAGCCTCCACATAGACTCTGTACTGGTACCCCTGTATATAGTCTCCACATTGACTCTGTACCGGTACCCCTGTATATAGCCTCCACATAGACTCTGTACTGGTACCCCTGTATATAGCCTCTACATTGACTCTGTACCAGTACCCCTGTATATAGCCTCTACATTGACTCTGTACCGGTACCCCTGTATATAGCCTCCACATAGACTCTGTACTGGTACCCCTGTATATAGCCTCTACATTGACTCTGTACCAGTACCCCTGTATATAGTCTCCACATTGACTCTGTACTGGTACCCCTGTATATAGCCTCCACATTGACCCTGTACTGGTACCCCTGTATATAGCCTCTACATTGACTCTGTACCGGTACCCCTGTTTATAGTCTCCACATTGACCCTGTACCGGTACCCCTGTATATAGCCTCCACATTGACTCTGTACCGGTACCCCTGTATATAGCCTCCACATTGACTCTGTACCGGTACCCCATGTATATAGCCTCCACATTGACCCTGTACCGGTACCCCTGTATGTAGCCTCCACATTGACCCTGTACCGGTACCTCCTGTATATAGCCTCCACATTGACCCTGTACTGGTACCCCTGTATATAGCCTCCACATTGACTCTGTACCGGTACCCCTGTATATAGCCTCCACATTGACTCTGTACCGTAATACCCTGTATATAGCCTCCACATTGACTCTGTACCGTAATACCCTGTATATAGCCTCCACATTGACTCTGTACCGGTACCCCTGTTTATAGTCTCCACATTGACTCTGTACTGGTACCTCCTGTATATAGCCTCCACATTGACTCTGTAACGGTACCCCTGTATATAGCCTCCACATTGACTCATTACCGGTACCCCTGTTTATAGTCTCCACATTGACCCTGTACTGGTACCCCTGTATATAGCCTCCACATTGACTCTGTACCGGTACCCCTGTATATAGCCTCCACATTGACTCTGTACCAGTACCCCTGTATATAGCCTCCACATTGACTCTTTACTGGTACCCCATGTATATAGCCTCCACATTGACTCTGTACCGGTACCCCTGTATATAGCCTGCACATTGACTCTGTACCGGTACCCCTGTATATAGCCTCAACATTGACTCTGTACCGGTACCCCTGTATATAGCCTCCACATTGACCCTGTACTGGTACCCCATGTATATAGCCTCCACATTGACTCTGTACTGGTACTCCCTGTATATAGCCTCCACATTGACTCTGTACCGGTACCCCTGTATATAGCCTCCACATTGACTCTGTACCGGTACCCCTGTATATAGCCTTCACATTGACTCTGTACCGGTACCCCCTGTATATAGCCTCCACATTGACTCTGTACTGGTACCCCTGTATATAGCCTCTACATTGACTCTGTAACGGTACCCCTGTTTATAGTCTCCACATTGACCCTGTACCAGTACCCCTGTATATAGCCTCCACATTGACTCTGTACCGGTACCCCTGTATATAGCCTCCACATTGACTCTGTACCGGTACCCCTGTTTATAGCCTCTACATTGACTCTGTACCGGTACCCCTGTATATAGCCTCCACATAGACTCTGTACTGGTACCCCTGTATATAGCCTCTACATTGACTCTGTACCAGTACCCCTGTATATAGCCTCTACATTGACTCTGTACCGGTACCCCTGTATATAGCCTCCACATAGACTCTGTACTGGTACCCCTGTATATAGCCTCTACATTGACTCTGTACCAGTACCCCTGTATATAGTCTCCACATTGACTCTGTACTGGTACCCCTGTATATAGCCTCCACATTGACCCTGTACTGGTACCCCTGTATATAGCCTCTACATTGACTCTGTACCGGTACCCCCTGTTTATAGTCTCCACATTGACCCTGTACCGGTACCCCTGTATATAGCCTCCACATTGACTCTGTACCGGTACCCTGTATATAGCCTCCACATTGACTCTGTACCGGTACCCCTGTATATAGCCTCCACATTGACTCTGTACTGGTACCCCTGTATATAGCCTCTACATTGACTCTGTAACGGTACCCCTGTTTATAGTCTCCACATTGACCCTGTACCAGTACCCCTGTATATAGCCTCCACATTGACTCTGTACCGGTACCCTGTATATAGCCTCCACATTGACTCTGTACCGGTACCCCTGTTTATAGCCTCTACATTGACTCTGTACCGGTACCCCTGTATATAGCCTCCACATAGACTCTGTACTGGTACCCCTGTATATAGTCTCCACATTGACTCTGTACCGGTACCCCTGTATATAGCCTCCACATAGACTCTGTACTGGTACCCCTGTATATAGCCTCTACATTGACTCTGTACCAGTACCCCTGTATATAGCCTCTACATTGACTCTGTACCGGTACCCCTGTATATAGCCTCCACATAGACACTGTACTGGTACCCCTGTATATAGCCTCTACATTGACTCTGTACCAGTACCCCTGTATATAGTCTCCACATTGACTCTGTACTGGTACCCCTGTATATAGCCTCCACATTGACCCTGTACTGGTACCCCTGTATATAGCCTCTACATTGACTCTGTACCGGTACCCCCTGTTTATAGTCTCCACATTGACCCTGTACCGGTACCCCTGTATATAGCCTCCACATTGACTCTGTACCGGTACCCCTGTATATAGCCTCCACATTGACTCTGTACCGGTACCCCATGTATATAGCCTCCACATTGACCCTGTACCGGTACCCCTGTATGTAGCCTCCACATTGACCCTGTACCGGTACCTCCTGTATATAGCCTCCACATTGACCCTGTACTGGTACCCCTGTATATAGCCTCCACATTGACTCTGTACCGGTACCCCCTGTATATAGCCTCCACATTGACTCTGTACCGTAATACCCTGTATATAGCCTCCACATTGACTCTGTACCGTAATACCCTGTATATAGCCTCCACATTGACTCTGTACCGGTACCCCCTGTTTATAGTCTCCACATTGACTCTGTACTGGTACCTCCTGTATATAGCCTCCACATTGACTCTGTAACGGTACCCCTGTATATAGCCTCCACATTGACTCATTACCGGTACCCCTGTTTATAGTCTCCACATTGACCCTGTACTGGTACCCCTGTATATAGCCTCCACATTGACTCTGTACCGGTACCCCTGTATATAGCCTCCACATTGACTCTGTACCAGTACCCCCTGTATATAGCCTCCACATTGACTCTTTACTGGTACCCCATGTATATAGCCTCCACATTGACTCTGTACCGGTACCCCTGTATATAGCCTGCACATTGACTCTGTACCGGTACCCCTGTATATAGCCTCAACATTGACTCTGTACCGGTACCCCTGTATATAGCCTCCACATTGACCCTGTACTGGTACCCCATGTATATAGCCTCCACATTGACTCTGTACTGGTACTCCCTGTATATAGCCTCCACATTGACTCTGTACCGGTACCCCTGTATATAGCCTCCACATTGACTCTGTACCGGTACCCCTGTATATAGCCTTCACATTGACTCTGTACCGGTACCCCTGTATATAGCCTCCACATTGACTCTGTACTGGTACCCCTGTATATAGCCTCTACATTGACTCTGTAACGGTACCCCTGTTTATAGTCTCCACATTGACCCTGTACCAGTACCCCTGTATATAGCCTCCACATTGACTCTGTACCGGTACCCCTGTATATAGCCTCCACATTGACTCTGTACCGGTACCCCTGTTTATAGCCTCTACATTGACTCTGTACCGGTACCCCTGTATATAGCCTCCACATAGACTCTGTACTGGTACCCCTGTATATAGCCTCTACATTGACTCTGTACCAGTACCCCCTGTATATAGCCTCTACATTGACTCTGTACCGGTACCCCTGTATATAGCCTCCACATAGACTCTGTACTGGTACCCCTGTATATAGCCTCTACATTGACTCTGTACCAGTACCCCTGTATATAGTCTCCACATTGACTCTGTACTGGTACCCCTGTATATAGCCTCCACATTGACCCTGTACTGGTACCCCTGTATATAGCCTCTACATTGACTCTGTACCGGTACCCCTGTTTATAGTCTCCACATTGACCCTGTACCGGTACCCCTGTATATAGCCTCCACATTGACTCTGTACCGGTACCCCTGTATATAGCCTCCACATTGACTCTGTACCGGTACCCCATGTATATAGCCTCCACATTGACCCTGTACCGGTACCCCTGTATGTAGCCTCCACATTGACCCTGTACCGGTACCTCCTGTATATAGCCTCCACATTGACCCTGTACTGGTACCCCCTGTATATAGCCTCCACATTGACTCTGTACCGGTACCCCTGTATATAGCCTCCACATTGACTCTGTACCGTAATACCCTGTATATAGCCTCCACATTGACTCTGTACCGTAATACCCTGTATATAGCCTCCACATTGACTCTGTACCGTAATACCCTGTATATAGCCTCCACATTGACTCTGTACCGTAATACCCTGTATATAGCCTCCACATTGACTCTGTACCGTAATACCCTGTATATAGCCTCCACATTGACTCTGTACCGGTACCCCTGTATATAGCCTCCACATTGACTCTGTACCGGTACCCCTGTTTATAGCCTCTACATTGACTCTGTACCGGTACCCCTGTATATAGCCTCCACATAGACTCTGTACTGGTACCCCCTGTATATAGTCTCCACATTGACTCTGTACCGGTACCCCTGTATATAGCCTCCACATAGACTCTGTACTGGTACCCCTGTATATAGCCTCTACATTGACTCTGTACCAGTACCCCTGTATATAGCCTCTACATTGACTCTGTACCGGTACCCCTGTATATAGCCTCCACATAGACTCTGTACTGGTACCCCTGTATATAGCCTCTACATTGACTCTGTACCAGTACCCCCTGTATATAGTCTCCACATTGACTCTGTACTGGTACCCCCTGTATATAGCCTCCACATTGACCCTGTACTGGTACCCCTGTATATAGCCTCTACATTGACTCTGTACCGGTACCCCTGTTTATAGTCTCCACATTGACCCTGTACCGGTACCCCCTGTATATAGCCTCCACATTGACTCTGTACCGGTACCCCCTGTATATAGCCTCCACATTGACTCTGTACCGGTACCCCATGTATATAGCCTCCACATTGACCCTGTACCGGTACCCCTGTATGTAGCCTCCACATTGACCCTGTACCGGTACCTCCTGTATATAGCCTCCACATTGACCCTGTACTGGTACCCCTGTATATAGCCTCCACATTGACTCTGTACCGGTACCCCTGTATATAGCCTCCACATTGACTCTGTACCGTAATACCCTGTATATAGCCTCCACATTGACTCTGTACCGTAATACCCTGTATATAGCCTCCACATTGACTCTGTACCGGTACCCCTGTTTATAGTCTCCACATTGACTCTGTACTGGTACCTCCTGTATATAGCCTCCACATTGACTCTGTAACGGTACCCCTGTATATAGCCTCCACATTGACTCATTACCGGTACCCCTGTTTATAGTCTCCACATTGACCCTGTACTGGTACCCCTGTATATAGCCTCCACATTGACTCTGTACCGGTACCCCTGTATATAGCCTCCACATTGACTCTGTACCAGTACCCCTGTATATAGCCTCCACATTGACTCTTTACTGGTACCCCATGTATATAGCCTCCACATTGACTCTGTACCGGTACCCCTGTATATAGCCTGCACATTGACTCTGTACCGGTACCCCTGTATATAGCCTCAACATTGACTCTGTACCGGTACCCCCTGTATATAGCCTCCACATTGACCCTGTACTGGTACCCCATGTATATAGCCTCCACATTGACTCTGTACTGGTACTCCCTGTATATAGCCTCCACATTGACTCTGTACCGGTACCCCTGTATATAGCCTCCACATTGACTCTGTGGTACCCCCTGTATATAGCCTTCACATTGACTCTGTACCCCTGTATAGCCTCCACATTGACTCTGTACTGGTACCCCTGTATATAGCCTCCACATTGACTCTGTACTGGTACCCCCTGTTTATAGTAGCCTCCCCTGTATATAGCACATTGACTCTGTACCGGTACTGTATAGCCTCCACATTGACTCTGTACCCCCCATGTATATAGCCTCCACATTGACCCTGTACCGGTACCCCCTGTATATAGCCTCCACATTGACCCTGTACCGGTACCTCCTGTATATAGCCTCCACATTGACCCTGTACTGGTACCCCATGTATATAGCCTCCACATTGACTCTGTACCGTACCCCTGTATATAGCCTCCCATTGACTCTGTATATAGCCTCCACATTGACTCTGTACCCGGCAATACCCTGTATATAGCCTCCACATTGACTCTGTACCGTATAGCCCTCCCACATTGACTCTGTACCGTAATACCCCTGTATATAGCCTCCATATAGCATTGACTCTGTACCGTAATACCCTGTATAGCCTACATTGACCTCCACATTGACTCTGTACCGTAACCCTGTATATAGCCTCCACATTGGTACCCCCCTGTATATAGCCTCCACATTGACTCTGTACCGTAATACCCTGTATATAGCCTCCACATTGACCCTGTACTTGTACCCCCTGTATATAGCCTCCACATTGACTCATTATTGTTGTGTACATTTATTGTGTTACTTTTTGATTGATTTACATTTACATTTTTTTATTTTTTTATTTTTATTTTTTATCTTTAGTTAATATTTTTTAAACTTTTAATTGGTTTAGGGCCTGTCATTAAGCAGTTCACAGTAAGGTTTACCTGTTGTATCCGACGCATGTGGCAAATTAAATGTCTTTTGATTTTTAAACACACACACACGCACGCATGCACACACACGCTCGCACACACACACACGCGCACGCGCACGCACACACACACGCACACGCGCGCAGGCACATGCGCACGCACACACACACACACACAAATACCTGTTCACATTGCATGTGGGTATTATCATATTGCATCGTAAACAATATCTATCCAGGGACTCCAGTAAACTTGTTATATTCTGGCTATGATAAATGATGACATACAGACACACACACTGAATATGAAATATGAGACACAAACAACTACATGTTCAAATCAGATGTTATTGGTCACATATTTAGCAGATGTTATTGGTCACATATTTAGCAGATGTTATTGGTCACATATTTAGCAGATGTTATTGGTCACATATTTAGCAGATGTTATTGGTCACATATTTAGCAGATGTTATTGGTCACATATTTAGCAGATGTTATTGGTCACATATTTAGCAGATGTTATTGGTCACATATTTAGCAGATGTTATTGGTCACATACACATATTTAGCAGATGTTATTGCGGGAGTAGAAACATGTTCCTAGCTTCAACAGTGCTTTTTTTTGCCTTGCAAAAGTATTCATCCCCCTTGGCTTTTTCACTGTTTTGTTACATTTCAAAATAATTTAAATACATTTTCATTTTTACATACACAAAATAGTCCAAATTTGGTGAAGTGAAATGAAAATAAATACTTGTTCCAAAATTTAAAAAAAAATAAAAAAAACGGAAAAGTGGTGCGTACACTCCACAGAGCTGGGCTTTACTGAAGAGTGTTTCAGACTGGGACAGAGGTTCACCTTCCAGCAGGACAATGACCCTAAGCATACTATTGCTAAAGCTACATTCTAGTGGTTTAAGGGGAAACATTTCATTGTCTTGAAATGGCCTCGTCAAAGCCCAGACCCCAATCTAATGACGAATCTGTGGTATATCTTAAAGATTGCTGTATACCAGTGGAACCCATCCAACTTGAAGGAGCTGGAGCAGTTTTGCTTTGAAGAATGGGTAAAAATCCCAGTGGCTCGATGTGCCAAGCTAATAGAGACATACCCCAAGAGACTTACAGCTGTAATTGCTGCAGAAGGTGGCTCTACAAAGTATTCACTTTGTGGGGGTGATTAGTTATGCACGCTCAAGTTTCCAGTTTTGTCTTACTTTTTTGTTTGTTTCGCAATAAAAACAAATATTTCGCATCTTCAAAGTGGTGTGTAAATCAAGTGATACAACCCCCCCCCCCAAAAAATATATTTTAATTCCAGGTTGTAAGGCAACAATATAAGAAATGCCAAGGGGGTATATACTTGCCACTGTACTTTAGTATCTAACAATACACAACAATATACACAAAACAAAAAATTAAAACAATATAAGAAATATATAAATTAGGGTGAGAAATGTCAGAGTTGCATTGACTAAAATACAGTATATAAAGTATCTGGTTAAATGTTTAGAACAGTAAAATACAGTATATAAAGTATCTGGTTAAATGTTTAGAACAGTAAAATACAGTATATAAAGTATCTGGTTAAATGTTTCTAACAGTAAAATACAGTATATACAGTATCTGGTTAAATGTTTAGAACAGTAAAATACAGTATATAAAGTATCTGGTTAAATGTTTAGAACAGTAAAATACAGTATATAAAGTATCTGGTTAAATGTTTAGAACCGTTTGGACCTACTCATTCAAGGGTCTTTATTTACTTTACTTTATACTATTTTCTACATTGTAGAAGACGTCAGAACAGGACATTACAGGGCTGCTTCCGACCACTCTACGACAGATTCCGGGAGCTACAGGACATTACAGGGCTGCTTCCGACCGCTCTACGACAGATTCCGGGAGCTACAGGACATTACAGGGCTGCTTCCGACCGCTCTACGACAGATTCCTGGAGCTACAGGACACTACAGGGCTGCTTCCGACCGCTCTACGACAGATTCCTGGAGCTACAGGACACTACAGGGCTGCTTCCGACCGCTCTACGACAGATTCCGGGAGCTACAGGACACTACAGGGCTGCTTCCGACCGCTCTACGACAGATTCCGGGGGCTACAGGACATTACAGGGCTGCTTCCGACCGCTCTACGACAGATTCCGGGGGCTACAGGACACTACAGGGCTTCTTCCGACCACTCTACGACAGATTCCGGGTGCTACAGGACACTACAGGGCTTCTTCCGACCGCTCTACGACAGATTCCGGGGGCTACAGGACATTACAGGGCTGCTTCCGACCGCTCTACGACAGATTCCGGGGGCTACAGGACATTACAGGGCTTCTTCCGACCGCTCTACGACAGATTCCGGGAGCTACAGGACACTACAGGGCTTCTTCCGACCACTCTACGACAGATTCCGGGAGCTGACGCGGTCGTAGTCCATGTGGTGTCAAACAACATGAGGAGGGTTGGCTCAGAACGTCTGAAAATTGTTTCTAAAGAACTGATTCTTGCACTGAAAGATTCCAAAAAGGAGCCAATCATTTCAGGTCCGGTACGATAGTTGAAAGATTCCAAAAAGGAGCCAATCATTTCAGGTCCGGTACGATAGTTGAAAGATTCCAAAAAGGAGCCAATCATTTCAGGTCCGGTACGATAGTTGAAAGATTCCAAAAAGGAGCCAATCATTTCAGGTCCGGTACGATAGTTGAAAGATTCCAAAAAGGAGCCAATCATTTCAGGTCCGGTACGATAGTTGAAAGATTCCAAAAAGGAGCCAATCATTTCAGGTCCGGTACGATAGTTGAAAGATTCCAAAAAGGAGCCAATCATTTCAGGTCCGGTACGATAGTTGAAAGATTCCAAAAAGGAGCCAATCATTTCAGGTCCGGTACGATAGTTGAAAGATTCCAAAAAGGAGCCAATCATTTCAGGTCCGGTACGATAGTTGAAAGATTCCAAAAAGGAGCCAATCATTTCAGGTCCGGTACGATAGTTGAAAGATTCCAAAAAGGAGCCAATCATTTCAGGTCCGGTACGATAGTTGAAAGATTCCAAAAAGGAGCCAATCATTTCAGGTCCGGTACGATAGTTGAAAGATTCCAAAAAGGAGCCAATCATTTCAGGTCCGGTACGATAGTTGAAAGATTCAGTGTGAAAGTTTGGATACATCTGCTCCTTATTCTACATTGTAGAATAATAGTGAAGACATCAACACTATGAAATAACACATATGGAATCATGTAGTAACCAAAAAAAAAAAAGTGTTAAACAAATATACATATATTTTATATTTGAGATTCTTCAAAGTAGCCACCCTTTGCCTTCAACCAGCTTGATGAGGTAGAGCACCTGGAATGCATTTCAATGAACAGGTGTGCCTTGTTAAAAGTTCATTTGTGGAATATCTCTCCTTCTTAATGTGTTTGAGCCAATCAGTTGTGTTGTGACAAGGTAGGGGTGGTATGCCTTGACAGCTTTGCCTTGACAGGTTTGCTTTTCATGAGGAAGTCACCTGGAAAACATTTCAATTAACATGTGCTTTGTTAAAAGTTAATTTCTGGAATTTCTTTCCTTCTTAATGCATTTGAGACAATCAGTTGTGTTGTGACAAGGTAGGGGTGGTATACAGAAGGTAGCCCGATTTGGTAAAAGACCAAGACCATATTATGTTAAGAACAGCTCAAATAAGCAAAGAGAAACAACAGTCCATCATTACTTTAAGACATGAAGGTCAGTTAATATGGAACATTTCAAGAACTTTGAACATTTCTTCAAGTGCAGTCGCAAAAACCATCAAGATCTGTGATGAAACTGGCTCTAATGAGGACCGCCACAGGAAAGGAAGACCCAGAGTTACCTCTGCTGCAGAGGATAAGTTCATTAGAGTTACCAGCCTCAGAAATTGCAGCCCAAATAAATGCTTCACAGAGTTCAAGTAACAGGACACAACTCAACATCAACTGTTGAGAGGAGACTGTGAATCAGGCCTTCATGGTCAAATTTTTTCAAAGAAACCACTACTAAAGGACACCGATAAGAAGTACTGTCACTGGTGTAGAGGAGTAGGCAGGAGGCAGTCACAGGTTTAGAACTGCTGAGTTTATTTAAGTAGATCCAAGCGGTACGAAACCCAAACGCTGATGTGCTCAAAATATATCTTCATAAACAAAAAGGCACAGGGCAAAATATAAAGATTCCTCTCAGGAAAACAAGCAACATTGGCAATGACCGACAAAGACAAACGGCAGAGGGAGTAATATATATACACAGTGATAGATAGAGTGGGGATTGGAACCAGGTGTGTGTAATGATGACGAGACAAGTCCGGGGTTGATGAGTGAAGGGCGTTTGCCAGCAGCAGGTTCGGGAGCAGCTAGAAGGCTGGCGACGACGAACTCCTGAGTTGGACAGGAGGGGGCGCCAAAAGCGAAGGCAAAGAGACTTGCGTGTGCCAAGAAACACAAGCAATGGACATAGTGTCCTTTGGTCTGGAGTCCAAATTGGAAATGTTGTCTTTGTGAGACAGGATGTGGGTGAACGGATGATCCCTGCATGTGTGGTTCCCACCGTGAAGCATGGAGGAGGAGGTGTTATGGTGTGGGGGTGCTTTGCTGGTGACCCTGTCAGTGACTTATTTAGAATTCAAGGCACACTTAACCAGCATGGCAACAACAGCATTCTGCAGCGATACGCCATCCCATCTGGTTTGGGCTTGGTGGGAATATCGTTTGCTTTTCAACAGGACAATGACCCAACACTCTTCCAGGCTGTTTAAGGGCTATTGTACTAAGGAGAGTTAGGGAGTGCTGCATCAGATGACTTGGCCATCACAATAACCTGACCTCAACCAAATTGAGATGTGTTGGGATGAGTCAGACCACAGAGTGAATGAAAAGCAGCCAACAAGTGTTCAGCATATGTGGGAACTCCTTCAAGATGATGCTGGTTGAGAGAAAGCCAAGAGTGTGCAAAGCTGCCATCAAGGCAAAGGGTGGCTATTTGAAGAATCTGTTTAAAACACTTTTTTGGTTACCATATAATTCCATGTGTTATTTCATAGTTTTGATGTCTTCACTATTATTCTACAATGTAGAAAATAGTAAAGAAAAAAAAACCTCACCTCCTCCCTGTAGGCTGTCTCGTCATTGTTGGTAACAATATGTGTCAAGGCTCTGGAGAAGACCCAGACGCAGACAGTTTCGAAGTAACAAAAGTGCATTACAAAAACAGTTTCAAGGGCAGACAGAGGTCAACAAAAGTGCATTACAAAAACAGGGGGTCATGCAAAAAACAGGGTCAAGAGGTCAGACAGAGGGTCAAGGTACAGAGGGTAGGCAGGCTCAGGGTCAGGCAAGAGGTCAGTAATCCAGGGTGGTGGGACAAGGTACAGAGGCAGGCTCAGGGTCAGGCAAGAGGTCAGTAGAGAGGTCAGTAATCCAGGGTGGTGGGACAAGGTACAGAACGGTAGGCAGGCTCAGGGTCAGGCAAGAGGTCAGTAATCCAGGGTGGTGTGACAAGGTACAGAACGGTAGGCAGGCTCAGGGTCAGGCAAGAGGTCAGTAATCCAGGGTGGTGTGACAAGGTACAGAACGGTAGGCAGGCTCAGGGTCAGGCAAGAGGTCAGTAATCCAGGGTGGTGGGACAAGGTACCGAACGACAGGCAGAA